>NC_087172.1:5335000-5410000 GCF_035594125.1 Scylla paramamosain | reverse complement strand
ATTGAGTTTTATTATTATTTTGCATGCGTCTCTCTCTCTCTCTCTCTCTCTCTCTCTCTCTCTCTCTCTCTCTCTCTCTCTCTCTCTCTCTCTCTCTCTCTCTCTCTCCATTAATAACTAACCCACAGCCTAAACAGAAATAGAACTCGCTGGGAAAGTTGTAATGGCACTAAAGATTTATTACGAGGAGGAAGAGAAGTAGGAGGAGGAGGACAAGGAGGAGGAGAACGGGAAGGAGGAGAACGAAGAGGAAAACAAATGAACACAAATGAAGAGCAAATATCACCAGACTTGTTGGTCCTTATGGGGTTGCTTGTATCTTGCATTAAGTTTAAGTAGAATAAATAAGTTAGTAAAGTTATGTTATGTATATGTACTAGCAAGAGGAGAAGAAAGAAAGAAAAGGAGGGAGATAACATTGAGAGCATGAAAATAAACGAAAAATCTCTCTCTCTCTCTCTCTCTCTCTCTCTCTCTGCGCTCGAGAGCACTGCAGAGGTTTCTTAAACTTCACGCTTCGAAACAACCAAGTGAACACAGATGAGTGCTTCTAAGCCCCGAGTACGCGAGCTCCTGTCACCGCTCTCTCTCTCTCTCTCTCTCTCTCTCTCTCTCTCTCTCTCTCTCTCTCAAATGGTTGCAAGAAAAACACGAAACTTTTCTCTTTTTTTCTTTGTTTTTTCCTCTGTTCCTTCTCCCTCTCATCCCATTAGCATTTTCTTACCTGTGTTCCTTCTTTCTGTACTTCCTCCTCCTCATTTTTATCTATTCTTCCTTTCACACCCTTTATGCTACAAATACATTAAAAAGATTAGATAGATAGATTGGTAGAAATACACCTACTCAATATAAAAAAGAAAACATACATACCCGCATACATACATAAACAAAAGCATGAACAAAATGAATACTGTATAAAGAGCGATACAAACTGACTGTCTGACTGACTGAATGACTGACAGGAAAATGGATTTGAATATATATTAATGCATTCGTCACAGCTTACATTTTTTTTTTCAGGCCAATATTGGTAAAGACTTTCTGACTCAGGAAATATTGCACGGGTGGTAGTACTAGTAGTAGTAGTAGTAGTAGTAGTAGTAGTAGTAGTAGTAGTAGTAAGAATTTTCCATATAAACATTAAAACGAAGTTATTCTGGAGAAGAGCTAAAATTCTGACAAAAGTAAATATAAGAACACACACATACACACACACACACACACACACAGGATCGTGACAAACAGGGTCATCTGCCTGGTAATGTGCACGTTTGTTTCTCGCCCCAATTACGTCTTAACGCTGTAGTGGCGGTGGTGGTAGTGGTAACAACACTAGCACCAGCACCAATAGTAGTAGTAGTAGTAATAGTAGTAGTAGTAGTAGTAGTAATAGTAGTAGTAGTAGTAATAGTAGTAGTAGTAATAGTAGTAGTAGTAATAGTAGTAGTAGTAGTTGGTCACACTTTCCAATAAGAGATACGAGTATTGAAATCTACCCTATCCTATCTCAGCGTCTTTCTAAAATAAGTGTTTCCATGAATACCGCCATGCACGTACTTGTCCTCCCTCTGAATACTTCTGCCAGACACTTGAATCGTGGTCGTAAATATGCAATGAAGGTATGATGTCCGCAGGCTTAGTAAAATTACTGTTTACATTAAGAGACGCCTTTAAGTGCTGGCGTGGTTCAGGACTGAAAGCTTATCACACTGAAGCGCAGGCGCGGGTTTAACAAGTCGTTACAGTGATGCCCGCATGCTGAAACACTTCGCTCCGTCATCAAGACTGTTTTCAAAAGCCACAGAGATAATTAGACGAGTTCTCTCGTTTCTCCTGTTGATAATGTAGAATTCTTATCAATCTGCCACTACAACTGTAGAAACAACGTAAAAGACCATGTAACTTCAATTAGAGCCTAAAGTAGTCAAGGTGCGACGCGGAAGCGTTTTAGAATATGGTCCTAAATGCTATTTTTAGAGACGCAGGACCTGATCTCCTTCCCTATCCACAACAAACGTCTGGTACGAGTCCTGGATTTTCATTGGGGGAACAAAAAGTCAGCTAGAATTTGCTTCCAGACCTATAACATCATGAACATGACGTTAATGATGTCGAAAGCCACAAACCAGCTGAAAGCGCCATGCAGCCAGTGGTATTATTGACTGTAATGGCATATTCTATACGGTTCGTATTAGGTACCCGCAAATATTCAGAGGCATGCAAGCATAAGGGTTTCTAATCAGCACCTAATAACGACCAATAGCACACACACACACAGTGAAGTACGTAGTTAGCCCGTAGTGGAGTACCATTGTTTATATCCACATAATTATACAGATGACTAACAATCCTTCTTTAGTCTGGCTGAAGTACCTTAGTACTTACCCTAACCAACGCCAAGTTCTTGTCTTACCTTGCCGAAACTGCAGACAGGAGTTTGTGACGCCGAACATCACCAGGTTACCAGGTCGTCTATGAATTAGCGTTTTCTCAACTACAACACTGATTAAGGCATGACACACACACTCACACACACTGCCTCGCTTGTGGGCGCCGCAGAACCAAGGAAGTTGGACTCGATCTGAGCTTCCTTGCGCAGGACTGACGTGACGTAATGCAACGGCTGGCTCTCATTGGTAGATAAGGATACGGCGGGAGTTTCGTGAGGTCTGATTGGCAGCTCACTAACAAGATATGACGTAATATTCAGTCGGTTTATCGGACCAACTTATTACTGGGTGTTGGAATCTTCATCACATTTCTAATTTTCATAGGAGTATAAGAACATAAAATAAGAGAAGCTGAAAGAAGCAATCAGTCGTACACCCTACATAACACATATCTACCTATTTCCACCATCACCCCCATCCATAAATTTGTCTATTCTCTTAAAGCTCGCTAATGACTCAGCACTAACGACGTGATTATCGAGTCCATTTCATTCATCTATCACCTTATTTGAGAACTAATTCCTTCCTATCTCTTTTTAAGTCTAATTTTTTTTCATGTTTTGAATCCATTATTTTTTTTTTCTATCCTGATTGTTGATCCTGAGAATTGGGCTTACGTCGCCATTGTTATATCACCTCTACAACTTAAAGACCTCTATCCCGCTTCCCTGTTTTACAATGTGCTTTTGTTGTGCTTTCTATTCCAACATATGTGCATCGCCGTAATCAAAACTGCTGCAAACACATTATAAACACAAGAAAGTGGACTAGTTGACCTACACAAGGCATCTCCCGAGCTCCGCAAGATGAGGATTGTACCTGTTATTGAAGTGGAAGTAAAAATACCACGTAATAGACCTGTAAAGATATGAAATCAAATTTTCATTAGAACCTAATACAAAGCACTTAGCAAGTCCCCCATAACTATGCAGTCTGGCGAGGCGGCGCCTGATAACAAGGTAAACCCATTAATCATTGTTGTCTTTAAAAAGCAACGAAAATCAAAGCTGTGAAATTAAATTAATATACCTACTGGAAGTTCCTTATGAATACCTCGGGCAGATCTGCATACACAGATGGGGCACGTCAAGCAATGCTTCAAGTGTGTCACTTTTTGGACTCGCATACATGTAAACTATTTGGTAATCTTTAAAATTTAAGTTAGTAAAGGCTTGTGATCCAAGCTGTCAAAAGAGTATATCCTCAAATCCCCCAACACCAACAGTCTTGTAAGGCAACCGCTACTTGTTCCAGATTCACTTTCATTCTAGAAGTGTTTGGGTAATATGGGGCGACTCAAAATTTGTAATCATGAGATAGATAAAATTTTCTAGTCAATCTTTAATAATAATAATGACAGGAAATTCAGTCCTGGAAAAAAATGTCATTAATTTCTAGAAAGCATACTCACATCATTCTTGACAAGCGGAAAACTTTTGCCACTAATTCGTTACTCCCTTCCTTTAACAGATACAAATAGTCAATTTTGGGAACACTTCAGCAGGGATTTCAAATACATGGCCTGTTGGCTGGATCAAGCCCATCTGTTCTTGTCAAACCCCCAAGCTACTGACGGCAGCTCTTAAACACAAGAACTGCATACCTACACCACACTTGCCATACTTTGATGCACATAAATAAATACAATAAATAAACATGACAAACAATAAAACATGGTTGGGATACACTAAAGTTTGAGGTGTTCAGAAATGAGAAATCTCATCTTCCACCTCTGATGTGAGATTTATAACTATGTTTTTTAAAGAAACTTTGTCTTTTCTGCAAATCAAAAAAGTAATTTATAAGAAATAAAAAATACTTCAAAGAAAAACAAAAAGAAAATCTATCTACATACCAGGCTGACATCCCCTGCAAAGGCAGAGAGCCAAGGCAAGGTGCTTACATTCACGTATTTTCACAATCACACCCACAATCATTCCCTATGAATAAATGAAATTTAATCACATAATAGCCTCTATTTCTTGAGGGGGAAAAGGACTAATCTTCACTGACCACACTGCCTCAGGGTTGGCCACACAGCATACTGGGGTTTCTCCACATAAGAATCAAACAATAGAACTGATCTACCCTGCTTTTCCTCATCTGCTTTCCTGTGCCTGGCGAACCTCCCATAGAGGTTCCTCAAGCCACATTCCAATTTTGCATTCACAACTACTCTCCATTCAGTCCTACTACTGCAACTACTCTTACTTGCTTCACAGACATCGCTCTTACATTTAATGCTGTCTTCACACAATCGATCTTCCCTGAACCTTACACCTCTCTCATCTAATCAATTTATCTTTTTCACCAATCATTCTTTGTCATCCTCTCTACATGACACAGAGAAGTACAGATACATAACCGTTTTTCCTGAATCCTCAAATCTGAAAGTAGTAGTGATAGTCTCAAGTTCTAAATTATCAAAGCTCACCTACTGCTTGAAGCTCTTTTTTTCTCTCTCTCCAGTAATACAATGCCAGACTGCACACTGTGTCATGTTGTGCTACTCTAAACTTCATTATGAAGTTCATGCCCTTCATCAAGCCATCCACAAAGCATCATCTCTACTTCATTTGATATTCTATGAACTCTTGGCTTATCTTGACATGATGTTTATTCACGGAAAATATTGCTTCAGTATCTTTATTGTGCCCCAATTCATGAAGAAATTTGATGTACTCGAAGCCTAGCTTATGAAGATTCACACTTCAACACGATCACTGACAGGCTGACTGCATGTGGGGGAAGCTCTGTTTACTCCCTGACTATGGAAGCATGCCTCACTGACTGACTACAAAGGTGTGGTTCACAGCACAAGATAGTTGCTATGCATGAAAGATCTTGAGAACACTATTTTCAACTATACAATACATACAAAGTAGCACCACCTATTATGAGCTGGCCTGGTAAATCTTGCCTTTCTGGAAATGTACAACAATGCCTTTTCTTCACATAAACAGCAAACCATTTTTCCTATTTATTTAAACAATATGCTATTCCATCACAGAAACATTGTACAATTCTCCTTCTGTAAGTATGGATTGTGGCAGATTCATATTGGCTGAAAGTTAAGTCCAGCAGCTCTCCTTGTAATAGAGGTTTACACTCATTTGAAAGACCTGTCAATGCTTCAACCTCTTCTGCTCCCTTTAGACAACACTTGCATATCTGGTCCAGAAAGGTCAACAATGAGGTAAACACTAACTTGCAGACAAATTGAAAAAGAGAAATCTAGCATAATCTGTTCATTACATATATATACATAACTGAGGCTTTACAAAAGGTCTGAAAATTTTGGTGTTTCCCAGGTGGTGAGGAGGTACATTTGATGCCCTATAGAGTCTGGCCACACATGCCTTCTGGACAGGCACACAGTAGCCCTTACTGCTACACAGACTGACAAGATAGCAGGACAGCAAGAATGTTGCTACCTGCTCTCACCTCTAAAATAATGACTGAAATAACCTGTGACTGAAGGTAACTCGTCAAACTTAAGTGTTGGTTCCTGTCAGCCAACAACACGAGACCCAAACTCCTCTGAGCAAAACTTCTACTTCACGTAGACACTGGCACCAACTCCCTTCTGATTTACAAACTAAAATAAAACAAACTTCTTACATTTCTCCTAGCCTATAAAATTATTTTTTAACCATGCACATTCACTTTTCAGGACATTTCAAACATATTAAATAGTAAAAAAAAGTTTTGAATTTTTCAAATAAAATTAGAAGGCAACCTACTGTATCACTTTTAGTTGTGTGTGGTCTCTTTAGTTACAGCTCTGTACCATCGTCTGCCCAGCTCTCCCACACCTGCTTCTCATCACGTCCACACGGCCACCACACATGGCACTCACAGTCTTCCCGCTCGACACAGGATCAAGCTGATGCCACCTCAGACAAGGCTCCCAGGGTAGTAGTATCTGTTACATAGCAACTGTAGCTCTTCTGTGGCCCTTCATTTCTTTTGGTATGCTTCATCGCAGTAGCTGCCAAGTGTACCCGTGAGATCACTCTCCCTCCCCCCAAGACCACAAGGAACTGCACACAGGGAACCAGCAACACTCACACTGCTACACACATACCCACACTTACTACAATGGTATTTTCAGCCACATCAGTTCTTCCCACTGTAGTATACTGAGGCACAATCTATTAGTGAAGACCAGAAAGCAACGTGGTATCACCACACTACCATGGATATACAAGACCTCAGACAGACTGTGATGAAGCTAGTACAAACAAAACCATTTAACACTACTAAAGTTCATTCAGGTCCCATTTGTCATTTCTGTACAAAAAGTAATTTTCTTTTGCAAAAACTGTCTAATTACAAAATATGGTTCAAAATGGGTAGTCAAAAAGACTTCTTAGTAATGAAACTATGTCAACCACAGTAGAGCAAAGTGATTGCAATTTGAATCTGCCATAACATTAAGGGTAGCATTGGTCACTGTGGAACCGGCGAAGGTGGCGGTGGATGCGGACAGGGAGTAGCAGCGGCGGCGGCTAGGGATATCCTGGCGGGGCTGAGGGTGGCTGGACTGACGGGTGTGCTGGTGTTGACGTCACGATGTCATCATCTCACTGCCTCCCCCACCGCCACTACTTGTTACTGGTCCCTTCAGAGAGTCGTTGATGTCCCGTCGGAACACTGACAGGTTCTGCGTGAATCTGGAAGGCATAACAATATGAGTACTCAATCCAAGGGCAATATCACTGACAAAAATGGTAGAGTATCCCATTTAACAGAGCTATAAAGTTCTTACAGGTACAGTCACAACCATAAGTTGTGTTCTGCTTTGTCACCATGATGAATTGTAACCAGCTCAGGTCTAAAGGTTTGAACAGTGGTGCAACATGAGGAGAGGGGTGCAAGATGTCAGCGAGGGTGAAGGAACCTGAGCTGGTTACAATTCATCATCATGACGAAGCAGAACACAAGCAATGACTGTGACTGTAGATATACATAGAATAACAGTTTATTTTACTTGAGGAATATGCATCCAATAAAACTTTTCAATAGCAATATGGACAGTAATTTTTATTTAGTATCTTGCATTACAGCAAACTCTTTTGTCAAGACTTATTTCTTATTGAAAAGAAATATTGCTGTGGCTGTCATTGCCCTAAATAATATGGTTGAAAAATATTTCTAAAATGCAAGTCATTTGTCAATCAGAAATAATTTTGTGATGTTATCAAATGCCATGTTCACTTGTTGAGGCATTACACAATATTACTATATTTCTTACTTTTTAATACATACATGCATACATATACCACGACTGTCTCCCACAAAAATTGGGGTAGCCAAGATATTGCACACAACTTTCATATTTACACACTTTCACACCACTCTATTAGCCCCTTGACAAAGTACTCCTGCCCTCACTTTACAGGGATCAGTAGCACAAATTTTACAGTTTGATTTGAAACAAGGCTCCTTCAAAGCAAGTACTCTTCCCTACCACGCCTGATTGCCCCACGTGTATATGAGACCATCAGCAGCTGGCATCTCCCTCAGAGATCACAGGGCTGCATCATTGCCCATGCACTTACAACTGCTCTCCATTTGCTTTCATCAAGCACAACAATTCCACTAAGCTCCAGTGTCAGTCCTCCTCCCATTAAGGCCTCCTTTATACAACTTATCCATCCCTTACATGAACTATCTCACAAGTTCACACCTCACACACTTGATCTTACTATCTTCTTCACCAGCTTATCATCCTCCATTCTCTCAACATGTCCATACCATTTCAACACACATTGCTCTACCCATCCTGCCAAGTCTCTCACAACACCCATTCTACTTCTCACTTCCTCATTTCTAACTCTGTCCATCTGAGTTACTCCGCACATACTCCTTAGACATCTCATCTCTGTTACACTCAATCTCTTCTTGTCTGCTATTCCAATTTTATTTTTCTTTTGACTGAATATTTTGTTGCCTTGGCAACTCAGGTAGAATTTCAATTTATAGAATGCCAATTTATAAAGGTTTTACTATTTGTGTGTGTGTGTGTGTGTGTGTGTGTGTGTGTGTGGGTGTGTGTGTGTGTGTGTGTGTGTGTGTGTGTGTGTGTGTGTGTGTGTGTATATATATATATATATATATATATATATATATATATATATATATATATATATATATATATATATATATATATATATATATATATATATATATATATATATATAAAGGAGAAAATTCTTACTGATACATTAGAGAAATAATGTCACACTATGAAAAGTACTAGAAAGAGTTCAAGCTTACTTGTCTCTATTCTTGGTGAGAAGATTGGGCTCAATTCCTTCCATGAGACTGTCAAACCACTGTGCCATTGCCCCTTGCTTGTCTGGTGCCTGCTGACTGATGATTTGTTGCCTCAGCTGCCCAAAGTACTGATGCACATGGGAAAATACAAGACCATCACTTTGGGATACAAAGAATGGTGATATTTTCTCAATATTAAGGAACAAAAATTACTATTTTGTGACTCAAAATGAAAGATCACATGAAAGAGAGAAAGCAAAGTGACACGAGAGATAATATGACAGTCAAATACATTTCTTTTGTAAATGTAGAACAGAAATATGAGCACTGTAGACATTAAGAGATGAAGTTTTGAGGATTAGACCCAGAACTGGAGATTAACCAAAACACTCAGCAAATGATTCAGCACCTTAGAATGTAGCTCTATATACAAATGAATAAATAAGTAACCAATATAAATATGGGACATGCCTTTCAAAATTATGAAGCTAAAAATGAAGATGACGATGATGATGATTATGACGATCTGGAGGAGAAGGAGGAGGAGCATGGTGATGATGATGATAAAAACATTTGATGCAAAACAAATCCTGATAATGAACAAGTTAAATACTCAAGGGCACATGGAATAAATCAATATGCACTATAAAGACATAAGATAATAAACATGAGTAATGAAAACTTTGATAGTGATGCATGAAAGTACATATGTAAGGTAGATGAAGACAAGGCATAGAAGGAAGGCAAGTGTATTATGTACCTCATTATTTAGGAGGATGAGTGGCAGGAGAGGACGGGACATACTCCACTGGTTCCTACAGTCTTCAAACATGATGGTGTTGAGAACAGTGGCCAACATCTGCTGCAGGATGGAGGGCTGGTGCTTCATCACCTTGACCAGGGCATCATTCTCAAGGTCCACCGTGCCTTTTTTGCCTGCAATACGCGCACATGCACATGCACACGCGCGCACACACACACACACACACACACACACACACACACAATTAATATCTCACTGTCATGAGTAAAACTATCATAATTAGAGTTAAAGATATGTTGTCAACACATTTAAACATCTGTAAACTACAAACAAAATACAAATTTAAATTGTGAACAGCCTACTTCCCAGTGACTACTGTTACTACATCTCCTGCATCCATACATGACAGTCGAAAACTTGTAATCTTTTACCATGTACAATTATGGCCTTCAAAAGTGGTATGAAGGTAACCTTTTGTATTTAAATTCTCCTCATGAAGTGTATTTGCAATTTGTAACAGTATAACTGATATTTCTTGTTATACTCTTGCATACCTGGATATAATGCCAAGCATTTACTGGGTCACAGCAACATAAGTATAACTCCACTATGAGAACCTTGATAGCTTTCTTTCATTATCTTCTAATTAACATTCTTTATGCACTGATCCTAAAGTTTCTGCTTATCAGTAAATTTTAATCAACTTACAAATACTTAGATAAGTTCTTTTCTTGTAAACTCCATGACAAACATAGAATACCTTACTGAATCTGATTCAAACATAGAACGAATTAGTATCTTAAATATCTAAATAATTAATTATACAAAGAAAAATGGTACTACTTCTGAATCCATACAAGAATGTCATTTGTGAATGCAGGAGGATGCTGGAGCTTTGATTATGGAATGAACAGATCATGATAATATAATAGGAGGAGGGGGAAGAAAAGAACATTTTCATCACTCACCGCCTCCCATTTCACCATACATTACTCATTAGCACCACAACTACCACTACCTACCTCATCCTGAGCCTTCATCACCACAGACATCAATACTCACCTACACCTCAGTACAGTAGTAAGGAATTTACAAAAAAGTGCAATACAAATAATGTGAAGCAACTGTGCATCAAGAAATACACAAGATCACTCCATTTTTTATCACCACTGAAATATATATATCCACTCCCATCACATACTTTTAAAATTACTGAGAGTACTCATGCAAAAACTAAAGTTACAGCAGTAGTTGACAGATTTTAGACAACAAAGTTGAAAAAAATGACTGTATATGGAAGGATAAATAGATACAAACTATCATAGTACTAATATAAGTGCCAACAATATACAATACAGCTCAACAAAATAGCCACACAAACTTTTTCCACATTCATCAACAACCACAATGATATTAGTGATGCCCTCTACTGGTTATTAAGGATGGGATTTTATTTAGTCAAGGAGAGTCTTACTCACTCTTGTGATGTAAGGTTTTGAAGAGGTAGGTTACTATGTGGTCAAGGGTAGCACAGCAGCCTGTACACACCATCGTGTCTGCAACAGGACAGAGCAACACATGCAACTCTTAGTCTAGATTGTCACTTACTTTTGTGATGCAAAAGTTTGTAAAGGTAAGTGACCACATGGTCCAGAGTTGCACAACAACCACTGCAAACCATTGTGTCTGAAAAACATCAATGTTGGTAAGTGACTGTACCACCAACACTGCTTTGGTGATCCATGAGAACTCCCTCCCACCAAAAAAACCTACACTGAATTGTTATGACAGTTTTGAGTTGAGTCTTTCCTTTATCAACATGAACACATTTTTACTATCATACTAATGAGAAGCATCAAAGTATATATATTCTACATATTTAGTCATTTTCAACTTAATGTTACATTAACTTTAGAGTTAAGTGATCAGTTTACTTCAATTCAATCACCTATTTTATATACATGAACCTTTAACAAAAAGTACAATTGCAATAAAATTTGTGTAAATATATAGCAAACTAAATAGTTTCCAGCTTATATAATGGACACTTACAAACTCCCACATAAAATTATTAGTTTCACTCAATTGTGTATGTACAAAACTGTTGTATCACAAGACCTAATCTAGTCTAGTCCTAACATCCTCCAGTTTAGCTACATAGCAATATCCAAAATGTTAAAGTTTTACTATTACTAAACATTGTATTCTATCATAAAAAAATATATGTATCATATACCTGATTATTTTCACCATTAGCTACCAGACAGCTGTCTATTGTTACCAATCACCACACATAAGAATACTGTCCACTACTTATAACCTCTAGCATTTCTCAGTTTCCTACAAAGAAACAATCCTGACCTGACTGACAAAACACCACACAACAAAAGCTTCTCTGAACATTCCAGTCTTGAATCAATAACTTTCATGTGTCAGCAGACCATACAAATCAACAGCCTGACAACTAACTTTAATACTTCAAGGTATATGTTTAATTCTATAGTAACAAAATTTACCTTTGAAGTCAAGTGTAATGTCCTGATCATCCCATGTCACTACCTGAGACTGGTAAAGTAACAAAACTTACAACATGCAAAGAAAGAAATTTCCTCCACTTATAACACCACCAGAATGATTCCCTCAGAGGATTGGGCAGAGACCATGCTGGTTAGTCCACACCACACTCAGGTTAGGACTCCAGGACAATGCTACACCCTTGCAACCCTACTGGCATCCCTCTCCTACTCTGAACTACTCCCCGATCTTTCATCACTCCCTCACCCCAAAGTTTCAATCAGTCTTCATCTTCATTCCAACAAATCAATAAAAATGCTTGGACATAAGCCAGAAATCTTAGATTACCTCAGTGCACTTCCATACAATAGCAATCAGATGTTCCAATGGACAATCAACAAATGCAGTGGACTAATACCTCTCCAGGAACACACTGATCACATGAAATCATGTGTAAACTCATTTACTAGATAAGAACATAATATATTTAGGTAATCCAAAGAATAAAATATCTATGTATTATTTCAAGAGCCAAAAAGTAGCAAACAGCAGCTACAAATGCAAACCATACTCATTCACAATATCTGAGATATGCTTTAGTCTAGGTGTATCAGTCAGGTCAAGGGATGCAACTGTGTTAAAGAATATCATAATAATACATAGCTGTCAATGGGCCAGGAGTTGCCTTACCATACACAGGATCTGTGAGGTGAGAGCCACAGGTGAAATAATCTGACATGTTACTACTATCTTTTCTTATTTTCTGATCACTGCTTTAAATGACAAGCAAATATCTTGAACATTCTACACAAGTGCCCTTGATAGGCAGTGATCATACAAAATATATTAATTTCAACCTGTAAAAAAAAGGATGCAACTGGAAGCAAACAGGGGAACATTGTGCACCATTAATCCTGAAAGGCAGCCTCTACACTACATTTCATCCTAAAGTATATCAGAAAGGCTTTTTAAGGACTAGCTCTGGGGACGAAAGCATTGGCAATACTCTGTATGGTCAAGCTCAAATTTATCAATGATAAAGTTTGGGCATCTGCTCTCAGCCAAACTCACGTTCAGCTGATGGGTTTAAGTACTGTATTGTGGGGGGACCTTTCCCAGGAACTGTTGAGTCTGGCCAGGCTAATAATGTGATCAAATATTTAATACATATCACAAAATCTTTAATATCCTTAAATTCTAATATAACTATATAGGTAAACAAAGATTTTCTTGAATTAATCATGAGTCATTACTAAGTGCCCCATATAAAGCACCAGCTGGTATAAAACAATAACGAATATCTAAGCTTTAATCCAGTCTGACACACACAAAAATCCCCAGCAAGATCCAGCAAATAAATAATTTTCCACACTAAACACATGTCTCTTATTGGGTGAAAAGTTCTTAGCTGACAAATACAGTGTTGCTGAAAGGTCATCTTCCATTAATTTCAATTTTAGACTGAGGATTTTGCCTTCATGATTATAATTTTATTCTCTCTCATTCATCTTTGTCACTTTCATTTCTAGAATCTCTGAATCATAGCTTTTATCTCTTCAATATTTTTGTTATCCAGTTTTTGCTAATTAAGCTCTACTCTTCTCCATGTGGTTGTTATACATAGCACCACAGTTTTCCCTTTCCTCTTTAAAAGCTCAATAACATCTGTGAGGCTACACAGATGTCCTGCTGTGTTGCTTCATTAGGAGTTAATGGTAAATATTTCTTATAAGTGATGAATGATAAGGCAGGACTAAAGATGCAAATGAAATAATGAAAATTATATTAATGGTAAATCTTTCTTATAAGTCATGAATAATAAGGCAGGACTAAAGATGCAAATGAAATAATGAAAACTATATTAATGGTAAATCTTTCTTATAAGTGATGAATAATAAGGCAGGACTAAAGATGCAAATGAAATAATGAAAACTATCTTGTTCACTTTGTAGTGTGTGTGTGTGTGTGTGTGTGTGTGTGTGTGTGTGTGTGTGTGTGTGTGTGTGTGTGTGTGTGTGTGTGTGTGTGTGTGTGTGTGTGTGTGTGTGTGTGTGTGCACTGCAAGAAAAAATTGTCAGCAAGCCTGAAAACAGAACACTTACCTATGGCTGAGAGTCCTTCTGATATAGAGGACAGAATGTAGAGGAACACATTTGGCTCAAGGGTTGAGAGGAAGTTCATGTGGTCTTGTGCCAAACATTCCAAGAGAACATAGTAGGTTTGGGACAACTTTGGGTACACCTGTAGGAGGAGTCTTCCAGGTAAACTCATAAAGAGAATAATTATTGTCTTGCACAGAACATAAATTCTCCAAAGATAGTTACACGTCACCTTGCTGGCAAAAAATCACCAGTCTTATATTTAATCCTATTTGTCATAAATGGTCATATATGACTTTTCAACAGGAAAAGGCTTATTACTTTCAGCAGCATCTGTACATGCTTGTCAAGGAGTATTTATGTGGTCTTAATGAGTGGCTTACTAGGAAGCCATCATTGGTCCCCTGAGCTGCAAGTCTTGCCAGTGGATTGCCATTGAAGCTGATCAGATTAAACTAGATATGGTTTTCTCTTATAAGTCATGAAGTATAGTGTTCTATGTTACCAAACAAATGAGTATGCCAGTGTTAATGAATGCCTCTAACCTAAGGCAAAACCATCCTGTAAATTCCATTAAATAATCAGAGATTTCAAACTGTACAAGCTCATGTACCCACCAAATTCATAACTAATTGGAACCTCACTGTACACAGAAATTTCAAGAGAGAGAGAGAGAGAGAGAGAGAGAGAGAGAGAGAGAGAGAGAGAGAGAGAGAGAGAGAGAGAGAGAGAGAGAGAGAGAGAGAGAGAGAGAGAGAGAGAGAGAGAGAGAGAGAGAGAGAGAGAGAGAGAGAGAGAGAGAGAGAGAGAGAGAGAGACCAAGGCAAGACAACATGTACAAAATTGCCCACCAGGAGATCAGACTGTGGTATGGAGAGCAGCAGCTTGACAAACGTGTGGAGGGCTGAGTCTAGTGCATCATCCCCATACAGACGGAACACCCCAAAGTTGACATAGTTTCCACACAATGCTGCCTTGAGCATGGAAAAGCAGATGCTGATGCCCTTCAGCCTCATGGGGTAGATCTGATCCTTTGGAATGCTGTCACCCTGGGCCAGAACACGAGAACCTGTGGTGTGCAAAGATGGGTATGATGGGACCTGCTGAGTGTCGCAGGTTTAGAAAAATTTATTGAGATTAAAGTTTCATGGCACAACATAAAGTAGAGGTATCAAATATGATACAACTGTCAATAGGTATATTAAGTGCTATCCAATAGAAAAGCTGTATCCCAGGAATGCATTAACAAAGACAGGTGTTTATACAAATTATTCACCCTACATTAGGCAGGGAAAATACCAGGTATCTATCTACAAAACAGGCTGAAATTCCTGTGAAGGAAGGGTCATTATTCTCATTTATCATCATAACACAGCAAGATGAACCAAATCATAGAAACAATGTCTCCCTCACACAGAAGAATACACCCACAAGAACAAAGCAGCCACACTCACCATATGTACAGAGAACTTTACTGGCTTCCCGAAATAACAAGATTCCATTAGGCGAGGACACATCAAACTGTAGCCTTTGAGATCTGTTCTGGACCAGCTCAGCAAAAAGCTTGAGCACTGGAGTGGTGACTTGGGGATCATGACACCAGATCTCAACGCCCCGAACCAAAACTCCTGTATAGGTGGGATAACTGCAGGACAACAGTTAAGGAATGGAACAGCTGTCAGTTTTCAACCAAATCAGGGAATCATAATAAACAACATCAAGCAAAATATGTCAAAACAATTAGAATGTAGTAGATGAGATAAAAAAAAATAAAATAAAATAAATAAATAATTAATTAATTAATTAACTGATAATAATAATAATAATAATAATAATAATAATAATAATAATAATAATAATAATAATAATAATAATAATAATAAAAAAATAAAAAAATAAATAAAATAATAATAATAATAATAATAATAATCATAATAATAATAATAATAATAATAATAATAATAATAATAATAATAATAATAACAACAACAATTACAAAGATGATGAAAACAAGTGACACTGATTGCCACGAGAGAGAGAGAGAGAGAGAGAGAGAGAGAGAGAGAGAGAGAGAGAGAGAGAGAGAGAGAGAGAGAGAGAGAGAGAGAGAGAGAGAGAGAGAGAGAGAGAGAGAGAGCAAAATTGTCAGCAAAATTGCTGACAAAGATGATAAGGAAATCACAAGCAGCCAGTGTTCCACAGGACTACAAATGACTGCCAACTGAAAAGATGAACTAACTAAACAAGACAATAATAAGTAACTCATTCTTTTACAATGATATATTTGCAATGTTGCAAATACTAATATAACCACATACTGCTAATGCTGATTCTGTCTACTATAACATAACCTATGTATTATTACATGTACTCTTCTGTAAGCTATTCATTATGATACATATCTCAGAAAGGCAATGACATGACTACTGTCATCACCATCTCCACCACTAAGATGACAGTAAACCAATAAGGATACATCCAATCAAAGAGCATCATGTAGGAAGTCTTGGTATTAAATGCATAGGCCAAGCCCCGTAGATCTCTGGCAAGGCCAATGAGCCCCTTCTTAGCCTCCTCTGCCTGGAACACTGGAGTCTCTGCCTGAGCCAGTAGCCGTCCTACACTGTCAAATGCACCTGTGGAAGGAACACTTGTGAGTTTACAGGTGGAGCATCTCTCTCTCTCTCTCTCTCTCTCTCTCTCTCTCTCTCTCTCTCTCTCTCTCTCTCTCTCTCTCTCTCTCTCTCTCTCTCTCTCTCTCTCTCTCTCTCATGCAATGATTTATCCCATCTTTCTGTCAAAAACAGTGCAAACTCAAAAACTATCCAAATTAACTTTTACCTTTCTTTTCCAACACACTTTATCATAGTAGATCCACCTGTCCATAAATAAATCAAGCAAATTATCACCACAAACACAGAGGTGGAGCATCTGATCAGTGCACAAACAAAGGCACAACTAGGAACAAAGAACCAACCACTATCATCACAGCCACTCCCACTAACATCACTTACTTGTAATTGGGATCATGAACTGTGTGAACTTTTCCTCATCCTCTCCAAGTTCCACCATGAGAAGCCGTCCAAGAGAGGTGTAGAATAGAGTCCGACTTCGCATTTCTTGCACTGACACACCAACACCCAGGAAAGGAAAATGTTCACTCTGCAATGTAAACCAGAACAGTTAGTAATGTGACTGGACAGAACCAAGACACTGGTGCTTCAGGTGCTCCCAGCTGAGAGGGGAAGTATTCAGGTTGGTAGAGTAAACCTTCACCTACTGGAGTATTATTAACACATGTTGGGCATTACAGGTAATTCAAACAAAGGTGAAGTGTATAAAAATCAAAGCCAACAAAAAGGAAATACAGGAGATTAATATAATAAAAATGCCAAGCAGAAGTTGCCACTGCATAAATGTGGCCACAAGCATTAATCAATCAGCGGTCAATAAGGTCCAAGGGGTGAGGTTCCTCAGACTCAGTGTTGTCACCTGCAGCAGTACACAAGGAATAAGGCATGGAAGCTGTCACTCACAACTGTCTGCTTCTTACTGGGGTGTCTATCTGACCATAGACACAGGAAATACTTGTACATGACTGAACAAGTTATAATACACTACTTAAGTCAAACAAAACAAAGAAAATCAAATGACACAAATATCTGTCATTACTTTTTTATTGGCCTTATTCCAGTGCTGCTCTGGGCACCCTTCTGGAGTTACTACAATGTAGGTGGACACCTCTCTATTTATCAATGCAGCACTGAGAAGACCTATATGGCCTGTAGCTGTCTGGAACATGTTCAGTCCAACTTCTCCAACTCTGATACTATTATGCATTGCAAGCTTCTTTTAGCAACAATGTTACCAGCAGCAGATGCAGAAGCATAAAGCATAGAAGCAGTAAAATGACAGAGGTCTCTTCTAATAGCTAAGACAAGTACTTTTTAAGGCATAAAAGACATTAAAGCTGTAACTACCTGATGTGTCAAGGCCAGGACAAAGAGAAATATTAGTACTGTGATCAACCCAGTAAAAGAGCAGAGCACTGCAAAGTCACCCACCTGCCCTACTTTTTGAGGAACCATCCACCTCCTCCACACCTAAGTAAACGGCCACACCTTTGCTCCACTAAGCAATCTTTTCTTTCCTATTTATGAAGCAAATATTCATCAAAAGGGCTGAATATGAGCATAATAATAAACCCATTACCTTGTAAAACTCTTCCATTCAAAGAAACCTAGTTGAAAATTTTTGTTTATTTGTGGATTTATACAACAGAATGTCTCCAAATTGCAATTTTCTTTAATGCTAGGAAGAAGAGGACTAGGCAATAATACCTTTCTCAAATAGCTGTCTTGGGAAATCTGTGATCAACTGTTAGTGGCACAGCAAATGGGAAAAATCAATGAAAATGTTACGTATGACAGATTGACAAGTACAACACATAACACACTAACAAGCATGAAACATGACAGACTGACAGGTACCAAACATGACAAACTGACAAGTATTAAACATGACAGACTGACAATTACAAAATCATGCCATAATAGAACCAAGGAATAAAATTAATGTGGACATTCACATCATAAAGCCACTAAATGATGAAGAATCTTTTGGGTAAGCTGCAAGCTCTCCTAATCATGAAGGTGGATATTTACAGAGAGCTATCATTGATATCAAGACAAAGAGAGAGGTTCCTCAAACCGTTCCTTCACCACAGCCAAACTGCACCATGTTAGTCAATAATTCCTCAAAGGTCCCACAAAAACATTTAATGGTTAATATTGTATTCTTTGTTTTCTCAGTTTGGATGCACAGTTTAGACTTACATTTTGAGGACCAGACTCTTTAAGCACTCTGAATTCTCTCTGAAAGGTAAAAAATAAGAGTAGAAGCTTAATATCATACTGAAAATGGAAGAAAAGCATAAAATCATTCCTTCTCATCATCAAACAGTTCACAGTTTTTACTTTGGAAAATCTCGTCACTTTCATCAAACTACGGGAGGTCACAAACCATTCATAATAGAGTTAGAGGCACTACATCCTATGGTGTTGCAGCCATCTGGGTCACTGGGACACCAGCAATTCATACAGATCTCTCAAAGGAAACGACATGTAATCACATGGCAATCCCTCTCAGCACTAGTAATGAAAGGCAAGCCATTTCAAAATTCAGATATGTAAGGCAAGTGCTGCCATTTACTATCTTCTCTGAGAGAATGTGTTATTTTTAAGACTTTCTTACCACTTCTTGATAATTTAGACAGGTCAAAACTTAAATAAAAGAACTGGTTACATTTAGAGATTTTCCAAAATTTAAAATGTGTTTTGTTTATAGTAAGAAGGCAAATCAAGTTTATATTATTTTAGTAGCATGATACTAAACTTTTACAGAGGAAAACAGAAAGTGAACTTCTGTTCTCCTTTATAAAAAAAAAATTAATATGCATCAAGTATAAAGTTAATGATGGTCTTGAAAATTATTCAGAGGGGCATTTCCTTAAATGTATGGTGTTCACAGCAATACAATTTCAGCTGCTTTCCTGTTCTTTCTGAAATCAGTGAGAGTAAAAATAAACTAAAATGTCTTTCAGTACCCTATTTCATTATTTCATTAACTCACATAAAATATATAAAAAGTTTGGTGGGGTGGCCTGGAAGAAACAGGCAGCCAAAGGAAGTAAGTGGAGAAGGATGTGAGGAAGGCCTTTCTCCTGCAGTGTAATCATTATGAGGCAGGAATTTTAGAACATGTGGTGAGGAACACATGTGAATACAGTGAGAAAAGAACCAAGGCATAGGTGAATTGGTCTTGGGTTGGCAAGTGAACGGAGTTCACAAAAGTTCGGACAGGTAGAGGAGATAAAGGTAAACAATCAAATCTAAGAAGTGAGAGATTAAGAGGAAGACCACAAATGAGATGGATGGATGAAAAGTGTGTTAAGATGCAATAGGGACGTGTTAGGAGTATGGAATAACAGACGAATGGAGAGCAGTTGTCAATGCATAAATGGGAAGAGACTGCAAGGACTTCTATGGGGCAATTACACTTGTCTGATCTGATCAACTCATTGAATCAGATGTAGGGAAAGTTCAGCTATCAGTAATGCTAAACCAGTTCTCTTTTGAACCCTGATATGAAGAGACCTGAGTATATTTGTGCAGCTGCTCATCACACAAGTTTGGTTTGTGAGGATCTTTCCTCTTCACCCCAAGAAATCTAAGGATTAAGTTAGCTTTCAATTTAGCATGCGTATGTTCCTTGTCTAGGCTACCCACCTTTGTGTGGATGTCAGTCTGAAATACATAGTAACCACAGAGGAGGAGGAGCATGATCATGGTAATATATTTAATCTTCTATCTCTTGTTACATGTTTCATGTAGTGGCCTGTAATGTCAAGTCTAGAACAGTAGGAAGATCAGGGCAAGGACTGCTTTTGCTTCCTATGTAGGCCTAGATAACCTACTTTGCAGCTCAGGACCAAAGCATTATACCAAACCATAACAAATGGCATTTGAATCTTCTCTTGTTTTGCAGTTAGAGAGGTTATGCACAGCCATGGTCATTTATATATATATTGTCTCTCAAGGATGTTAGCTTTCTCTAAAGGGACTCACGCACAGACAGATACTACAGTAGTAATAGTCAGACAGCAAGCTGTATGCCTTCCAAGTTATCATACTTTTAGAAAACAAAGTTTTATGTAAACACGACTCATGCTTCAGGAACTCAAAAATATCTATGCTGCACAAAATACAATAGAACAAACTTAAAAGTATATGCAAAATAAATGGGTTCAGCTCCAATGATATAAGGGTAAACTACACTGATGCAAACCCCTCATTTATCAAAGGAATTCACTCGCATGCTTTCAT
Source organism: Scylla paramamosain (assembly GCF_035594125.1). Lineage (NCBI taxonomy): Eukaryota > Metazoa > Arthropoda > Malacostraca > Decapoda > Portunidae > Scylla > Scylla paramamosain. Next base: position 5,389,008 of record NC_087172.1, on the reverse strand, counting down.
TAACACACCTGTGATGGAAAGATACAACTCACAACCCAGAACACTGAGATAAACACACCACTTCACAACAAACAAACACTTACTGTGTGGTTGTTCAGCATAAACTGCACAGCATCTAGTTTCACCAACTTCCTCACACTGTTGTAACTGATTGAGAGGTCTGACAGTAGCGTGAGGGTCTTTGTTAGGATCTGCTCACAGTGGCCCCAGTACTTCAAGTTTGTGATGCTGAAATGGTATATTGACACCACTTATCACTAAGCTCTTGAGTATGATATACTACATACCAGTGTTCTCATACAAAATATTCTTAAGGATAAAATACCAGATCAGAGCTCCAATTAAAAAGAAATATGATGTTTACACTTTGGCTTACTTTTGTTTACTGGTAATATAGCTTTATCCTCCTCTAGTTAAATTATTATTATTCCTCTTCCCTAAACAATCTTCTAATTAGTAAAGCTATGGAATTGCTAATGATGACACAAAACATTAATGATAAGAAATCAGCTCTGACAAGTAAGCAACACAGCAATATATTCCAAGAACAATCAAAACATACACACCAGAACACTGCACAGCACCTCAAAGACTTACATTTTTCGTACAAACACTGCCAACACCATAGACTCATCATTAAGCCCTAGGATCTCTGAGAGTCGTCTGTAAAACTTTGAAGTTTTATGGACTTGGTCACCAACATATATTTTCCTGAACTGTTCAAAGAAGGATATTGTGGCCAGCTCCCGTCTCTCACAGCCCCCTTGAGGTAGACAGGAGTCTGTGAGATTCATAAGTTGCAGCACCCTGGAAGATATAAGTTAAGTGTTAGGAAAATATAATAATTAAAAATGAGTTCCATTCTACAATTACAGTAATCTCTAACCAACCTTGAAATTCACTCATATATTATGTACTTATATGTGTACAGCAAAATATCAACCATGAAGCAATGGTTAATGTACAGTATCTCCCCTCCTCTCAGTTTCACGGTATCCAAGTTTCACAATCCTCAAGTTTCACACTGAGTTTTAAATTCTTACCATCCCAACTTTCACATATTATTTCCTCAAGTTTTGTGCTTTAGTGGCATATATATAATTCATTCCTATCATTACCATTACAAATAGTAAAAATAAATGCATATATGCTATGTATTGTATATGTATCTCCATATACAATTCACAAACCTGAAGATACAAATCCTTTATGTGGATAAACCACTTGTTAGACACAACATTAGTCATGCTGGCTTGCATGCAAGAGAGGGGAGAGAAAGGCCAGCAACAGCACAGCCGCATTGCAAAAAAATACACAAATAAATGAGGTGTTTCAATACTCTGGCGAATGTAGTGACACCAAACCTCAGCACCGCTGCATCACACCAGATGTGAGGACAAGACTTGCACACTCACATAGTCTTAGATACAACTGTGCAGCACTGTCTCACCCTGCCAAATGTGAGGGCAAAACACACATTCACACAGTTCTGGGCTGTGCAGCTGGAATAAATCAGTGTTTTCTAGTGTTTTCAATACTCCAAGTTTCATGGTCCTTGAGTTTAGTGTTATGCCTTCAGAAGAAAGCAAAGGCAAAACTTTAAAAGGTACTGCACTACACAGCTTGTATTGTCTATGACAGTGTTCTCCTGCACATATAGATTCCAGTCTCTTCTGTTGTTGCTTGCAGATGACCAAGCTTTCAGCTAGACCATAATATTTGCATCTATTTCAGTTTTTCACTTTCTTGTTCATGAATTAAAAACCTACCAATCACTCTACTTCCATTCTCTCTACATGACTAAATCACTGAGATAAAAAACTCCCTGATTAACTAACTTCTACAAAATCAGATTTCCTTGACACTTCTTTATTTCTCACTTGCTCTAAACTTGATCCTCAAACATCTCATCCCCTTTACATTCAATGTAATCTTTCATTATAACAGGTTCAAAGTCTCTATCTGAAAACCTTGAGATCAGTCACTTTTTGGATTTTGGAATTTTTTGGATTTCAGAATGAAAGATTCTTAGCATGGACTTAAAACTCTTTTTAGACAAAACATTAGAGGACTGGATGGCTCAGTGGTAGAGTGCTCAGCTAGTACTACCATTATTTATCTTAATATTTCAGTTATTCCTACTTTAACTACCTAAACTACTACTACTACTACTACTACTACTATGACAGGTTGAGAATGCCTTACCTGAAATTTCTGTGACAGAGTGTTGCAGATTTCTAACTTTTCTGGCTTTCAGAATATTTTTAATTGCATCTATAAAATGGGACAGCCTGGGATGGGACCCAAGTATGAACATTATATCCATTTACATTTCAAAATATAGTTTATACACATACCGTAAATGTAGTTCTACAAAGGCTATAAAAAAATTGACAACAAAGAAAAGGTTGTTGTGATGGCATTTGTTTGAGAGGGGCTCAATAATTGAGAATGAAAGGAAGACAGGATGATCAGAAGCACCAGTCACACAAGTTGGAAAAGCTGCACTAGCACTGGGAACAGCTGTCATTCCCTGTCACCTTGCAGCTCACAAGCTTCTGACCAAAATAGAGGGAGCAGCAACTCAATTATGCCCTATCAACTTACTATTCTTGTATCTGTCTTTCTTCTTCACCCAGTGCATTTCTTTCTCTCGAGAGAGACAGCTGTTCCAAGTGCTAGTGCAGCCTTCACCACCCATGTGACAGATACCTCTGATTTTCCTATACTCCTACCAATCTCACAATAACGGTACCCCTCTTAATCAACCATCACTACACTCTTTTCTTCAATGTTAAGCTTGCAAGGACCCATTACAATGTAAGGAGAAATGAACATGAGTGATGAAATGAGGTCATGGCAAGGGGGAAACAAGCAGGAGAGCATGGGAGAGAAAGTTACTGCCAATGATTAAAAAACTGAGCATAGCATCTTCAGGGCATGCATGACAATTTACCACTTTTGGATACCTCCCATGGATAAAGATCAAGCTCTAAAGCTTTAGTCCATGGGCACACTCTTATGTTTACACTTCACTGACATTTTTGTTTTTGCAGTGGAACCTCCCCACCACTTTGTGGAATCTTCAGTTTTTTGTCATGTCTTCATCCAAAAACTTTCAGATTTTGGATTTTCAGATAAAGGATTCTCAACCTGTACTCTAGTCCATACATAAATGTAGCTGATCTCACTATTCCTTGGATCTTTTCTTTGCATTCCTCCTGGATCACCTAGACTTTGTCTTTTCATTCCTTTCCCAACTTCAATCATTCTAAATTTCACCTCTAAATCTATTCCTCAAACCACAATGGTCACTCTTATATATAAGTACACCATGATAAAAGGTTACTCTGTTTGTAGTTGACACTTAAAGCATTTGATTACCAATAAATCTGGCTTTGCTTTATGGACATAAGTTCACAATCCAGAAATTTAGAACTGACCTACAGCTAATTTTATCGGACTTGGATGTAAACATCAATCATTATTTCTGAAATGTTATTACGACAGCCTGCAACAGATGATCCTGAGTTTTTGTGAGTGCTACAAGTGTAGTGGTGATGAGATACCCACCTGCACACCAGCTCTCCATCCATGGCATCATGGTCATCACTGGTGTTGAAAGACACCCGTCCACCAATCGCTGAGCCAATCATGTACACTAGCCAGGTTAACTGACCTGAAAGAACATACATAAGAGGGATAGAATACTTTTATTAAGGGGACCGAGTGAGTTGAAAATCTGAAAAATATCGAAAAATGAAAAAATCATCACAATGCAAGCACGATAATTTGTCATCCATGTTTAAATGCTGTTTGAATACCCATTTAAATGCCTCCCGGTCACACTCAGTCATTTAGTCAACATCGCTGCAACCGGGAGATGGTTGTAGAAAATATTAATAAAAAAATAAAAAAGTTTACGAGGAACAGTTTTCTTTATGGTGGCGTATGGAAGTTTCCTCTCACAACCTGGTGAGGGAGAGCCTCAGTGCTGTGTTGCACATGCTTAGAGAGAGGGAGAGAGTTAGTGACACTCTTTTCTTTCACCAACTTCTATACCCACTTAGTGTTCACTCACTCCCCACTTTTTGCTCTCTTTCACCATGATGGGTAAGAGGAAGTCTTCCCTTACCCAAAGGAGCAAGGTACTGGCAAAAGCATGCCAGATATTAGCTGAGAGCAGAGAACAATGTGAGGGTGTGTGTATAACCACACAGCACATCAGCTGCTCTGTCCTTCCCACCACCTCACCTCCCACTCTATATACAAGTTATGTTTCTGCCTCTGCTGCCCTGACTACTATTTCTGCAATGTTTGCTCCTGTACAATTACAGTCACTACCTTCAACATCAGTCTCCAATAGCAAGAGAATCTCTTAATGAAGAGACCAAAAATTTTTGCAAGCGATGAGGAAATCTCATTCACTGGAGATAATGTTTTAGTTTCAGTAGAGCAGCTTCAGGCACTGGTGGACAACATGCATTGTCCCAAAACATGTAATAAAGTCTCAGGCTTGACACTCACCACCAATCACTGGGGCACATGCACCAGTGTGGCATGCCCTCATTGTAAAAATGAAGCGTGCACTGTTCCATCTAAGAGATTCCAGAAGCAAATAAAACGAGTCATCTATGAATCTAACGCAATTGCAATTATGGCTCAAAATCTTGTACAACTCAAAATATACATAATATTGGGCAGCTAAATATTCCAGCATTATATAGCTATACGGTGAGACGTTCCGCCTCACTTACTGACCTTTGTCTGATAAATAAGATGGGTGGTCCATAGGCCATACATGCTCAATAATGTGAAATCCGATATAACGGGGTCCAATATAATGAGGGTTTATTGTATATGGATGAGAAGAGCATGAGCATCCCTTTAAACTTTAAAGCCCCACATCTCAGTACTAACTTATTATGTTATTGAGGTGTATTTCTCTGCCATTTATTGTCCAATTTTGATGATTCTGGTGTCATTAGAACAGGAATTAAAATTCATTAAAAAAAATGTAAAAGAATTTCAAGTGAGTGTTTATTTTTTTTTGTAGCTTAAGAGAAATAACTGACTGAAGAAAATTTTGGATTTTCTTGACAACAAAACCAAAAATTAAAATTCTATCATATAATTTTCTTAGAAAACCATCAAAGTATCTTGTGACAAGTTTTTACATAAAAAAAAAAAAACTTGTCAAAATCTAAACCAAAATGCAAAAATCTAAACCACAATTTTTCATATTTTCATTAAAAAGAAAACTATTCCTTCAGATTTAATTAAACTTATACATATAACTCATCTAAACTAACTTTATATCTCAAATAATTTGGTGCAGTTTGGTTCATAAAAAATGAAAATGGAAAATAACTCAGTTGGTCCCCTTAAGGACAACCAATAAAAAGTATACAGCATGTTTCACACTCAGCCAGCATCCTACCTTCTAATATTGCAATGTCTTCCATTGAGTGCTGCTGTGACCTGTTGTTCATGCGTGCTGTTATTAGTTCTTGGTAGCGCTGTGCAGTCTGTTCAAACAGTTGTACAAGCAGGGCACATGTCTTCCCATACTCACACCGTCCAATGGTTGACAGCTGCAGAAATAATTTATGCTGTGTCTTCACTTGTGCATACGTAAGTAATGAGAAAATTCCTGGCAACCATCCCTTTGGTTGTGTATATGTAGAATATAATAAAGGAGCCATGTATCTTTTTTCCTACTGTGTATTCTTAGACAGTATAATAAAAGATATCATTTGTAAGAATTACAGAAAACATAAGAAAATAGTGTATCCTCTTTAAGAATACGAATAATGACAATCTCTTAAGTCTTGAGTAAGTAATGCTGCTGCTAACAATGGTGACTGTGATGCATTAGTTATACCCGACCAATATATGTACATGTACTAAATTCATGAATTAATGATCCAGTGTTTGTGAAAAAAGAAAGAACTCTTTTCTTTGATTCAAGAAGACTAAAACATTACCTGGTCAAGTTGTTGCTGAATAACAGTGACATCATCTAGAGGGTCCTCCAGGCCTTCACGCAGCACCACACTTACACTCTCCAGGCGAGATGACACATACGCCCTTACTACCTCAGGGGTGTAGGTCTCCAGTAAGTGGGGCTCAGTGGCCTATGAAAATCAGATGAAGGATTTAATAAGAACATAAGAACACAAGAAATAAGGGAAGCTGCAAGAAGCCACCAGGCTTACACGTAGCAGTCCCTGTATGAAACATACCTACCTATTTCCACCTATCATCCCAATCCACAAACCTGTCTAATCTTCACTTAAAGCTCCCTAATGTCTTAGCACTAACAACATGATTACTGAGTCCATTCCATTCATCTACCACTCTATTTGAGAACCAATTTCTTCCTATCTCTTTCTTAAACCTAAATTTTTCAAGCCTGAACCGATTATTTCTTGTTCTGTCCTAGCTACTGATCCTAAGAATTTTGCTTACGTCCTCCTTGTTATAACACTTATACCACTTAAAGACTTCAATCAGGTCCCCTCTTAACCTACATCTCTCTAAAGAATGTAAATTTAACAGCTTCAATCTCGCCTCGTAAGGGACACTCCTCATCCCCTGTATTCTTTTAGTCATTCTCCTCTGTACTGATTCTAATAGACCTATATCCTTCCTGTAATGTGGGGACCAGAACTGCACCGCGTAGTCTAGGTGAGGTCTGACTAGAGCCACATATAACTTTAATATTACTTTGGGCCTTCTACTTTTAACACTCCTAAAAATTATTCCTAATACCCTATTTGCCTTGTTTCTGCCCTCTATGCATTGCTTTCTTAGATAGAGTTCAAGGCTAACTATAACTCCTAAATCTTTTTTGTACCCTGAACCTACCAGAGTTTCATTGTTTATTGTGTATTTACTGTGTGGGTTTCCTCTACCTACACTAAGTACTTTGCACTTGTTGGTGTCAAACTGCATTTGCCATCTGTCCGTCCATTTGTTCATCCTATCTAAATCTGCTTGCAAGGCGATGGCATCCAATTCTGACCTAATTAAACTACCTATCTTTACGTCATCTATAAATTTACTGACATCACTACTAATTCCACTATCCAAGTCATTGATATATATTAAAAGCAAAAATGGCCCTAATACTGATCCCTGTGGCACCACGCTAATTACATGTCCCCACTCGGATTTAGAGCTATTTATTACAACTCTGTTGCCTGTCGCTTAGCTATGACCTTATCCAACCTAACACCTCCCCATCTATCCTGTGTGCCCTAACCATTCTCAGGAGCCTCTGATGGGGTACCTTGTCAAACACTTTAATAAAGTCCAGATATATGATGTCATAACTATCACCATTATCTACTGCCTCGTACACTTTACAGCAAGAACTTAATCAGGCAAGACTTCCCTTTCATGAAGCCATACTGAGACTGATCAATCAAGTTATGTTTGTCTAAATGCTCCCTAATGTTCTTTGCTATTATTGACTCCATCATTTTACTTACAACAGAAGTTATGCTGATAGGTCTATAATTAGATGCTGAAGTTTTATCTCCTTTCTTAAAGATGGGTACTACATTAGCCTGTCTCCACATTACAGGTACTTCACTCAACTCAAGTGATTTCCTAAAGATAGAAACTAATGGCTCACTAATAACCTCGAATGAAAGCCTTAATCTCACTCTACCACTTACTTTGAAAACCACTGTAGTGTAAATATCCTTTTTACCTCTCCCAACAGTCATTATGAATCACACCAATTCTTCATTACCAGGTAAGCATCTTTTCAATGATCATTCAAATCAGTAATCACAAAATGTAAAATTATGATCACCCTGCTTCATTCCTAAAGCAAAAATGTGGCTCCTAGCAGCTCACAGGACTAACCTTCATGTAGGGGACGGAGCCCACCATGCGCTGCCAGAGGGACAGCAGGTAATGGACACTGTTGGGTGCAAATTGCCACATATTCAGGGACTCCACAGTGAACTTCGCAATTAGCTCGATGGCATCAGGGTAGTGTTCCACTGTCACCAGCTCCCCCAGCTGGTAATTGCTCTTCAGCCGCAGCAACAGCCGGCAGAACTCATGGTAATTTGAGGGGTCGCTCAGGCCCTGCCAACACACCACACACAAGTCACTCAATGTGTTCTGTGTCTCCAATAATAATAAGTTAATACTGTCACACTAAACTATGTATGGTTGCCTCTGCTTTCTTCACATCTGCATGTATTCCCTAATGAAACTTAAATTTGATATTTTGCTCCCCACTTGAATCTCCACACAGGATGGCCATGGCAAACACAGTCCAAGATACTCTGTTCATGTACAGTCTATATTCATACCACACAACAACATTTTGTATGTAACATTTTTCTGCCTCATTGAGTCCTCACTCACATTCATTCCACCACCCTTGCTCATTACACTTTCTGAACACATTCCTGGGCAAGCATCAACAAAATGTACCTTCTAGAACCTCAATGGCTCATTTATGAAGCAAAACCATCCTGGTGGAGGAGGTGGTATCCTTCCATGTATTACTACCATCTTTTCACAGCCTTCCATCTGCTCTGTCTTTTCAGACTTAAGGTTACTTCCTTTTCATAAATACTTTTCAAATTATTATTATAAACTTAACATCCCACCAAATGAGATGAAATAATTAAACTTATTAAATGTCAAAGACAACTACAAACTTACCTGTGGATTCTGTAGTATATTCCTAACTCCATTGACTAGCTGAGAGAGGAACTTGGCTCGTTCCTCATTACTAAAAAGTGTTCGCCTCACAGAGGCAATCTGCACCAAGCATGATAATGTCTGAAAAAGAATTTTAAATTATGCTTTTGTATCTAATAAAGACATGCCATGCATCAGAACTTGATTAGTTAAATATTACATAGAAAATAATAAATAAAGTAAATAAATAAATAAGTAAACAAGACTAAAAACTATATGAATACCTTCAAAAGTAATTTTCATTTTATTAGTAGAATTTCAAAATCAATTTTAATTTTTAAGGTTGTATATTACAACATACTTATCATATGCCCCACGTGCTTTTCCTTCCAAGAGTTGCCTGTGACACAATACGAGGCTTTCTTACCACAGGGGACAGTGTTGCAGGGAGGGATGCATACAGGTCAAAGAACAGCTGAACTGTTGAGAAGTCTAGGAAGGCAGGTCTCCAAGAGGTGGGGATCTGTACTGTCCCTAAGTCATCACTGCTTTCATCCACAGATGTCCCAATGAAGTCAAATGTAAGGCAGTTGAGCGCTGTAGGAGAAAAAAGATTTTTCAAACAATAGTCATCCTGATTCATACAAGTGTCACACTGAACCAAGGTCAATCAAGACAACCACAAAAACATGCTTGCCATTAACATGCCACACACCAGCAGAACACCAAAAGACTCACCTAACCGAAGCAGATGAGTCATCAACCCATGCTGACTCTCATCATTAAAATTGAGTGTCTTTGAGTTCTCAAGTGCTGTTCTCAAAAGTGTGCAGGATAGCTGGAAGATATTGTAGAGCTGAGTGTCTCTGAATGAGCTTGCAATCTTGCGGTGCTTGGTGAGAGATTTGTTTGCATCAGATTCTGAGATCTGGTTCATTTCGGCTGTCAGTTGAGCAAGGAGCTGGACACCAATCACACAGTGGTCTACTGAACCCTGGTGTTGAGAGACAATCATATTAAAATCTATTTATCTAGATCTGACACCTAACTTTCATACAAGTGTAATCAGTGAAACTTCTCAAAATATTTTTTTCAAACTGCATAACACTCAAACCACCACAAAACAAACTGATCTATCATTGAAGACCTGCTGTAAAAACTGAAGCACTAATCTCTCAAATTGCATAACACTTAAGACTGTGATTCTATTTTTTACAAGTTCTGCATTATCTTTCTCCTTCACTCAAAATTACCAATCCTCCATACCATACACCTATGGAAAAATTTATTAACTTGTAACATTTTCAACATGGATAACTATGATACACTGGATTCCAAATGTTTGTGTCTACAGACAGTTTAAGACATGTGACTCAAAGCTTTTTCTCCCTTATCTCAACAATTGTGTCCAAAATTCTCAGTTATGAGTGTGTGTGTGTGACAGCATCTACTAGAATAAAATTTCCTGCAGCCATTACAGTTATCTTTTCTTCTTTAAGTGCTACAAGGGATATAACAAGGATGACATAAGCAAAATTCTCAGGATCAGTAAACAAGATAACAAGAAATAATGGGTTCAAGCTTAAAAAGTTAATTTAAAAAAGAGATAGGAAGGAATTGGTTGGAGTCAGTTTTCAAATAGAGTGGCAGATGAATGGAATGGACTCAGTAATCAGATTGTAGGTAATGAGTCATTGGGGAGCTTTAAAAGATTAGACAAATTCATGAATGGGGATGATAGGTGGAAATAGGTAGGTATGTTTCAAACAGGGACTGCCATACGTAAGCCAGATGGCTTCTTGCAGCTTCCATTATTTTCTTATGCTCTTGTGTAGATGTCATAAACCTGTGACTATGGTGTGTACTGACTGTGTAAATGTCAAGTAAGGGAGAGTATAATTATACAGGATGCATCTAAAAGGTTATCAACAATAATGAACAAGCTCCATTTGGATGTTTACTGGTATGAAATTAGGAAAAAGTAAGTAGCTGAAAAGGGTGATAAGATGAGCTTCCACTTCCTGGTAACTTAGCACTTGTTTTTTCATATTTTTTACTGTTCAGAATAAACACCAACATGTGAACACATTAAATGAAATTCACAAGTCAGGAATTTCTCACCGATATTCCAGAAAATATAAACAAGGAACTTGAGAGACCCAGACTGTATAAATTCTGTTTAAAGAAATATACTTCATGTACTTACTTGAAGAAAATGAGACACATCCTCCACAACCTCTCTAAATGCCCATTTTTCTTTGTCCACGCCATCAAACCAGCCAAGCTTGGTGATGCGGCCAAACAAGACCACCAAGCCCTGTGTTACATAATGTACCAGCTTGGGCCGAGTAGCCAGGTAATTCAGAACATAATTCCCTGCAAGAAATTTGCAAAAATATTGTTAAATAATCTACCACCATTGTAGTGAAAGCTTATGTGCTTGTGGTCTATCTATCTATCTATCTAAGTACATTCAAGAATGAAATCCCACTTTTAAGAGAGGAGTCAAAACAAAGCATCAAGCATTACTGATTTGTAAGAACAAAAAATATAAAAGAGGTTCTCAGCCTCCTCACATCATTCCTTTAAAATTACTTTACACAATTGGTGGCAGTGCAATAAATATACAAGAATTTCTTCTTTCAAGCATCTCTGCAATATTTGTACACAGGATTCTAAGAAACCAAATCAATAATCCAACAATAATCCTCGATATATTTAATTTCTATTCAGCATATTAAGTAGGAACATTAATCAATCCATAGGGCAACTTGCATTAACCTGTATGTCATAACAAGATACATGAAGAGGTGAGTTAATGAAGAGAGCAAGTTAATAAGGACAACTAAATATGTGGCACACATAACAGGGGGAACACTCACGAATGTCAATCCTCTGCTGGAGTGAGAGTGTGCAGGGATTTCTTGAGACCAGTTTGGTGAGAGTGGTAGCTGCCAAGTACTGGGAGTAGGATGACTGGGCACGATCCAGAAGTAACTGGCACTGACTGAGTGTGGCGGCGCCTCTGCCAGACTGGAATTCCACGAGAGCCTTCTCTGCCTCCTGCCGTTGCCCCCCATTGCTGGCCTCATGGAGCTGCTTGCAAAGCAGCTCAAGCTTCACCACCTCCTGCAAAAGGAAACATCTCCCTCGATTATCCCAGTGGTGTCGAGCCTCTGTTGTTCCTGTTTGACACATGTTATGTTGCACCAGAATTGATACAGATTTTTACAAGTTATTCAAAAATTTGGAGCATATTTCAAGGATATCAATGCCAAGTAATATACAGCAGATATCAAAACTTTCAGATATATCTCCTAGTCTTTCCTGCTTAGTGGTGACAAAAAATTAATATCAGCCCAAGACTCCATCCACCTGCTGCCATCACTCCGGGACTGGGGAAAGATTGGCTCACAAGTAATCAGTAGTTAAAATACCTTAATGAGGCCTCATCTTAGAGAATATTTCTTTTGGCAATAATTTTGTCCTTAAAATATTAATGCATTTGTATACAACTTATCTTACTATGCTTTCTTTTAGTGCTTCAAACATATTACATGTAACATTTTGCAAGAAAACTATAAAATCTGATAGTATAAATCATGCAAGCAACAGGTGACAATATAATTATCACGAAAGACTAAGAGAAAGTAAGTATAAATGTCTGCATTTATGAGCAGCAGGGCAAAGTTAGTGGGATAAAATAGGAATGTTTAACTAGAGAATGAGGATGGTATCTGTGCACTAATGGATGGGATTAAGAAAGAGAACACAGCAGTACAGCAGTAAGTATTTCAGTGTGAAATTGAAAATTTAAATATAGGAACAGAGGTGTTGGTTCTAGAAAATAAGCATCAAGAGGAGCAGGATCTGAAACCAAAGGGAAGGGAGGTGTGGAAGATGAGAGACAAGGCCAGTCTCTCTTCTGGTCAACATTTTCACCTTCCACACTTCAACACAAGTCTCTGCACACCACACAGACATCCACCACTCCAGGTGAGTGACTGGTCAGTCCTGTGGGAACTGCAGAAACTATGTGATTCAGACTTTGAAAAATTGTGTTTACTGTAATAGTTTATTTATATAAATGACATTCCTTGTATAGTAATTACTTTTATGACACCTCAAATTCCACTGCAAGATCCCAGTTAATTTATTTGTTTATATGAAGCAGTTTCACTGAAGGACTTGATTTTGTTTATGCTGAGAGCAAATGGCTGAAGTGCAAATCATTAACTATGTAAATCTTTCAACAGAATCTGTGGATCTATTGCAATACATACATCTGCAATGTTGTCTTTAAATATCTTCACACTATTCATTCAGATTAGTAATTTGTCCATGAAATGTAAAACAGGTTTGGTGCTCAATAAAAATAAATTTAAAAAATAGGAATTTCTTTAAATTTAGTAAACATTTTCCATACACAGTTCAATTAATGAAATATTTATATTGAAAATATAAATATCTTTGATGCCAGGTGCAAGTCTGGTTAGATAATATAGTCCTACAATCATAATAAGATGACTGTCATCAAGTTCTTCTTGGGCATGTTACTTGTATTCTTGAAATTCATACCCGAGTGGATAAATAAAACAAAAATAAATTCTCATGGTTTAATCAATTTCTTTCAAAATTATAGGCAGAACAAATTCATTACCATCACAAGGCCTTATCTAATGAGCAATGATACGAGGGCAAATCTACACATACAATACACAATGATGCATACATGACATACACCTCACCTGAAAATATAAAATAAAAATCAATGCACTGAAGAAAACCTGAAAGTAAGTCTTGATTAAGATACAGCACAGACTGCTGTGTGTGACCCTTAGCGACGTGAAAAGCACGTTCTAGGAATGCCTTAACTCACCAATCCTCAACTTCTCCATCAGCATAGTGAGTATTTTGTGAGGCAACATGCAGATAACATGGAATATCTATACCATGTGAGCTGCAGACACCACTATCACCTACCTGGACACAAAAAGACTACAACTGTCTCTTCTCTTTTTTTGCACCATTAGACAAGATCTTTCAAAAACCAACGTGATGCACACTGAGCTACATGACGAAACAGACAAAATTCAGTAATGAGGGCTCACCACCACAATCACCATCAAAGCTATGACCTAACATAATATGAAGTTACTATATGTCACAATCAGTTGCTCAGAACTTCCCCCTATCTACACTTGACCTACCCATCATCAATCAGACCCAATATGGCACACATATTTTGTAACACACCATGACTGCCAGTGTGTGTGTGTGTGTGTGTGTGTGTGTGTGTGTGTGTGTGTGTGTGTGTGTGTGTGTGTGTGTGTGTGTGTGTGTGTGTGTGTGTGTGTGTGTGTGTGTGTGTGTGTGCACGCGCATTTAATAAAGAATAATCTTAAACCCTAACCATTTAATGATGTCAATTAACCAAGCTTCCAAGGCCAGATTCAATATATAACTAAAATATAAGAAAAATATTTTTAAAAACCTGAAATCTAAAACTACTCTGGTGTCTATCATCTTAGTACCTATCTGACACTAAGTAATAAAAGTTGCTGTATTTATTTTATTACGTACTTTGAGAGAGAGAGAGAGAGAGAGAGAGAGAGAGAGAGAGAGAGAGAGAGAGAGAGAGAGAGAGAGAGAGAGAGAGAGAGAGAGAGAGAGAGAGAGAGAGAGAGAGCATGTAATTCTGCAGGTGAGAGTAATACAACCTCACCACTGACCTTTCCAAACAAATAGTGAATCATGCATAATACTTGTTACAAATACACATATGCATAGGAATGGATGTGTATAAGCACCATGGATCAAGGATGTCTGGGTAACTAACCATGTGTTGTAATATGATTTTTTGTATCAAGATGCAGAGAAGTGTATACATGTAATGCTGTGCAATGAATCAATGCTTGCTCCAGGATGTCTTTCTTATTATACACCACTAATCATGAAATCCTTAGCAACTAATAGAAAATCCAAGTAACCCTCTTTCCTGATCTCAAAAAATAACCCACTCTTACATGTGCAGCACCTTCCTCAGGTATATCCTTGGTTGCTTTGATAAGACACTGCAGTCATCCATTGTATTACTCTGGCAACATATGCAGTGAAAAAATTTTGGTCATTAACTTCATCTCCAAAGTTTCCAAACAGATGAACCCAACTTTCCTGACAATCTTGGAGACTAACAAATATAGGTTTGGGTGAAAAAGTGTCAGAACTAGTAATCTGCATTTGAAATAAGATCGCAACAAAATGCCAATAAAATTTAGCCAAAGAGCAAAAAGCACCAGTGGCGGTAGCAGCACCAATGTTAGGGAGGACCAAGAGCGTTATTAATATTTCTGTCAGAGGCATTCAGACAGGTGAGGAGGTTGTGACATGACATTACATTCAGTTTTGGTCCACTTCAGAATTTCTGTGCAAGAAACTAGGTGCTCATTTTCATCTCCACACAAAAATCCAGGTTCATTCAGACTCACCAAGTGTACAGAGGGGGAGGCATAGTTTAGAAACAAAACTTTTATCACAGATATGAAGAATAAATTTAATCATAAATTAATCTACTCACCAAAAAAGACATGGCACATCATAAATATTATGATTGGCTGCAAATGCAAATTGACCTTAACAGCTTCTTCAACATCAACTGAAGTTTTGGTGTTTATCAGGAGGAAAAATCTTGCTGCATCCTTCCAATTGTATTTTTATTTTTTTCTGTATCACTAGGAATATCAAATCCTAAAGTTGACTCAAAAATAAATTCTAAAACCCTTGAAACTTTTTATGCATGAATTAAGAATCAATTATTTTCAACTGACACTGCTTGCAACCGACTGAGAGCATACTGTGCTCTGTAATTACCATTACTCATGTACAAACAAACTGTGAAAAATTTAGGGCTGCCCATTTACAAATTTTCTAAGGAATAATGATAGCATGTAAATTCAACACTAATGGATGCATTATGTGAAAACACAACTTTATGGATATCCTGCAGTGTCAACCAACACGTTACACATAATTACCAGAAAGCCCAATTGCTGAATCTCACTTTTTGGAGTATTTCCAATCCTAACTTAACCTCCCAGAAATATTACAATGGAAGAAAATATTAAAAGGCCACAATGAGCTCCTCACTGCTCGGCACATACAAAGGATACACTGTAGTGACAACAATTTGTGGGTAATGATTGTATGTAAGGATTTCATTCCATTTATAAAGTCTCTGAGCAATCAAATGATGCCACTTTTCCACCCAACCAATTACAGTCATCCATTGCAGGTTTGTTAATAAATTTTCATGACACATTCATTTCCACGGACTGCCACTTAAGTAAGTCACTACCTCCCACTGTTGTTTTATTAAATTTAACTTAGAAAACACTTCACTTGTGTTACCAGAGACAGCATGTGATGTTAAACAGCAGTATACTCATTCTCCTTATTCTCTTTCCTTTGGGACAAAAATTCAGAAGTCTGGTGAATGAACGGGAGTTGTTTTTTGTGGAAGGTCAAATAGTATTTTCCACCTCAGCTTTTCTCACCAGGATCCCAAGGCATGTTGGTCACACAGAAGACAATGGAAAATGGGCATATTGGTTGAAACTGCAAATTTACCGATTTTGTCAAAGAAAATCGTGCTCCATTTTTTTATTCTGAGGGGCATTATGGTATGGATGTGACTTCACTTTCCCCATCATGACCACATAGTAGTATTCAAGGCTTGACAGTCTGAGGAAAGGTGCCATATGTAAAAGAACTCTTTCATGTCTAAACTCCTACCCCCATAACTCATATTTGATTAACCTGACACAACACAGCCTCATGAAAAGCAAATATTGCCCAAAATGACTGCAATATTACCCTGTGCCAATGAGCATCAACTAATCTGCATCTGGGACACCACCACTTGAGTCTCTTTCATAACTCTGCTGTAGGTTCAGAATAACAGGGCAGGTGGTTTTGTGCCATACCAGATGACACACCTGGACCAGGATACTAAAACTCCACCACATCCCCCTTGAAGTCCCGCAAGGGAAAGGAGATGGGGAAAAACCAGGGCCAGCAGAAACCCACTTGAAAGTACCAATAACTGAGGCAGACTCAACAAAAGTAACCAAAAGATGTAACTCAACTCCTATTTGTTTTGCCATACATTTCTTAACTGAATTTGACAGCTAAATTCATTATAATTAACTGCAACAACAATCATGATATGATGATGAGACACTTGATCAACAATAACTTGACTCGGCAAACACCTCACTTTATGAGGCCAGCCAAGCATGTTTATGGCCAGAAAAGCTATCTGCAGTATTGACTGGGAAAGAGCTCGAGCACACAGGAGCCAGGCATCACAAAGGGCGACCTATGCCTGGCTAACTTAACTTGATACAACCTGCACAACAAAGGGCCTCACCCCCCCCCGACCCTCCCTCACCCAACATGAATATTTAGAACTACTCTTGATTCTCCCATGATACAATTACATGAAACATGAGCCTGCCATCATGTGAACAAAACCCCAGGCGTGAAAATACATCGTTTTGGTGCTTTATATACGTGGCAGTGTAGTGTTCTGTGGTAAATACGTATGGCTGTGTGGTGATCTGTGGCTGATCTACCCTTGGCCGGGGAGTAAATTGGGCACCATTAGAACACCAAGCCATGTCCCCGCCCATCATGGCTTAGAAAATGAACACCGAGGGACATGCTGCGTTCTGTGAGGCCTAGGTGATCTATACGCAACGTAGGGTGGCGGGTATAAGCCCAAACAACAGGCTGTCACGAAGTTTGCTATAATGACGATGTAAGAACCGCCTGTGTTTATATGGCCGTCTACTCATCTTCTCATTCACCATTTTCCACGCTAGGGCGGCAGATTATTCCCCGCACCTGTAACTCACGATAGGGGGACACACGGTAACTTTGTTCATTGAGAAAAGCAAGTGTGAGGGTAAAGTACAGGATTGTTTGCGAGCGTACAGTACCTGGTCCTCCGCCATGGTAGTGCTGCCCTCTGGCCGCCTCTCCCTCACCACCTCTCACCACCCCTCCTGCAGGAAACAAACAACGCTTTTTTTCTTTCTTTCTTTCTTTCTTTCTTTCTTTCTTTCTTGTTTCCTTTCTTATCCTTGTTCATACAAGAAAGAAAATAGTAAAGCAATGTTTTTTTTTCCTTTCTGTCTCTTCACTCCACATTTCATCTCCAGTCACCACCATTCCTGCAGAAAACAAATAACTTTTTTCTCTGTTTCGGTTTTCCCTCTCCCTCACGACCACCCTCCTCTCCCCTCTCTAGGAAAATTGATGAAAGGACGATGATAGGAAATCTGCAGCAGCACTTTGGAATAACATAATACGTTTGTAGAAATATCTATAAAAATCTTTTTTTTTGGGGGGGGAGGGGGTCGATGGATGGAGATGCAGTGATGTAATGAAAAGTGAAATGCAGAATATGAAAAAAAAGATATAACAGGAATTGTTAATTGACAGTAATAAAAGGCTTTGTTTGATGTTTGAGTGGTTTATAATGACGAAAATTTGCGCGTGTAATAGTGAGGTCTGTGTCCCAATGATGCAAGTAATTCTGAGAGTGGGAGAGGACGTGACTCCAAGAAGGTTATTGAGTGAGGTTATGGTAATAGTCCCGCCGGAGGAGGCGAGCTAGGGTTACCACAAATGGGAATTTATTACGAAAGGTTAAATAAAAGCCATTTGGGTAAGTTACGCGGGATTTGGCTAATTATTATCTTTCTGAAACTACCGAAAGGGGAGAGAGAGAGGAAAAGGTTAGACGCAGACATAAGATTATTCTTTTACAATTCGAAAGCAAAAAAAAATTCACTAAATGGCCTAATGGAGAATCATTGTTAACAGCACCACATAATAGAGGTCGTAGCAAAGGGTTATCACACGTCTACTTGCAATAAAAATAGAAATAACGAATGTAATAGTGAAAACTGATAATGATAAGATATGCTTGCTTACCGTTGTGTGCAGATTGTGGTGATGAATGAGTTAACTGAGGATTGCTTTGATTTTGCAAGTGGACTGTGGCAGCGTGGAATAATCTGACGTTACATTCAGCTGATTGATAAGTATTGATATGATAATCGCCTTGACAGGATGAGACTGAAAACAAATATGTGTGGAAGATACAAAAAAGAAAATAGTCACTTAGGTAAACCAGCGGGTGGGGTGACTGCTGAGTGTAGCATGAATAAGAACTATACGAAAGTGAATGAAGGTGATGTGCTTAACTCTGACATGGGATGATAAACGAATGAAATGGTTGAAAGAAGAGGGAGTGAATGGATAATGTTGCAGCTGTGAGTGTGAGGGGACAAGTGGCCGGATGATGGACATAACTCTAGGGAAAAAAATGCAATATTGTTATAAGCTAGCCTTATCAAGTGAAAAAAAAAAAAAAACATTTATGGCGGGTGGTAATACTGGTCTGTCGTGACTCCCCGGTTAACTGTCAATAATTGGTGACTCGTGAGTGATGACTGTAGTCGTTTTACTCTCTCTCTCTCTCTCTCTCTCTCTCTCTCTCTCTCTCTCTCTCTCTCTCTCTCTCTCTCTCTCTCTCTCTCTCTCTCTCATCATTTGTCAAAGAAATTTAAAATACGGCATTCTTTTCATGTGTCAGGGAGACCGGTCAAGGGCAGAAAATAAGTAAAATAAAATAAATAATAATCAACAATAATCATAAGGTAAATGAAAGTTCAAATCCTGTTTCCAAAGAGAACCAAGAGAGACGGTTTATATATATATATATATATATATATATATATATATATATATATATATATATATATATATATATATATATATATATATATATAAAGAGAGAGAGAGAGAGAGAGAGAGAGAGAGAGAGAGAGAGAGAGAGAGAGAGAGAGAGAGAGAGAGAGAGAGAGAGAGAGAGAGAGAGTCTCTTTTTCGAAACAGTTCAGATTGTAGGTAAGAGAGAAAAGCAGAAATAAGAAGAGGGTTCCAAAGTTTACCGTTGAAAAATATGGTTACTGGTTCACTCTTGCAGTGATTAGGAGGACAGAATAGGGACGATAATACGTAGTAGAAAGTTAGGTGCAGAGAGGTCGTAGGTGGGTAAGAGGCACGCAAAGTTAGCTAACTCGCAAGAGCAATAAGAGCAGTAAGAAGAATAATCGATGAGAGGAAAAATTTTCGACTCCACCCTGTTTAGGACTGGGAAGATGAGCCTCCACAAGTAGAAACAGTACTCTATAAACGGATGTATAGCGAGCATATGCAGTTGAGAGGAGGAAGGGCACATACTTGCGGAGACGACACTAACAGAATACTAGTGGATATCCCCTAGAGTACGAAGGAAAACTGAATTTCGAGAACAAACTGAAACACATTTACCGCTCCAGTTGTAGCGGTCAAGGATCGTATCTCTGTCATCTTAGAAATCATATATTAATATCTTTGTTATGAGTTGGGATCGTCAGCACTAAGCACCGTTTATGAATCAGTGAGGTATTGGATTAACTCCAATAGGTAATGAGGCGCGTATTAGATATCCTTGCCTTCTTTCTTCTGTGGGTGGTGGCGAGTGATATCAGATTTAAAATACTGGACGTTTAACAAGTGTGAACACCTCCATTTCAGCTTAAAGGGAACAAATTTCTATCCATGATTTTGCAGGTAGGCGACACGACTGATGAGAACTGTCATTAGATTAACTTAATTCTGACGGTTCTGACGCGCGATCTCATCCGCTCCGCTCTTTCAAATCCTCTTTTCAACCCTCGCTTTCCACATGAAAAAAAAAAAACTTGATTAATCAATTGTGGCTTCTGAAAGTAGTTTTAATAACTAAGAGAACGAAGTATTTCCAAATATGGACCCATCATTAGCAACAATGGCTGTATTTGATCAAGTAACAACGTACAGGAAATTAAAATATCTAAGGCTGTATCATTGTTGCGTACTGTGTTGCTCATGCATGCTCCTCATGTTCTAACACGCTCCTTTCATCCGTGTCCCTTTTAACAACGAGAGAGAGAGAGAGAGAGAGAGAGAGAGAGAGAGAGTACAACAGACAGCCAGCCTTGCTCCACATCTAAGAATGGTGACCTTGCTCCATAACAAAGACAGTAGCAGCCTTGCACCACAACGCCACATTCACCACAAATGTGTCTTTACCATAGGGAAACTCCTAATAGCCATTAGCCATTAGAGCTGCAAGTGGCAGACTGCCCTATGACAATATAACAGCTAGGTGAGAATTCTGTATCTATGCACTTCCTTATCTTATCTTAAAGTAGCATCACCTGACGCATATTTATAGGAACAAGAGATGGCCATGATACAAACCAGCAGCAGCCTCACAAGAAGCGGACTGTGATATGGCTGTGCTTCCAACAAGGCAATGATGTATCAACATTTAGGAGTCTTCTCATTTACAATTACAGCCTTTGACAATGATATTTAATTCTGGCTTTTGAAAAAAGTCCTTATTTCTTGAAGGAACAAAGCATTACAGAATGCTAGAATAACATTGGTTTCATTCACTTAAGAAACAGCGCCCAGTGAATAGGGAAGGGTTAATAGGATTGCTAGGCCATACCAGACACCAGTGTTGCGTCCACAGGTGCACAGAGTTTTCCGTATTATAGAAGCGCGCTCGCGTATCACGTGCACTTGAATATATTCATTGACATCATAATTTTCTATCACACCTTCTTCGTCCTCGTCCTTTTTAGCCTTTATTTTATTTTTCTTATCATCCTTTGTAATACGCTCCTTTTTATTCTCGTCTTCTTCCTTCCATTATTCGCGATTTCCTCAAAGGTATCTTTCCTCTCAGTATCCCCCTTTTATCAGTCTTATTTTTAGTCCTCTTCCTTTATTTGCGATCCTCTTGACATCCATTAAGCTTGTCCTTTATATATATATATATATATATATATATATATATATATATATATATATATATATATATATATATATATATATATATATATATATATATATATATATATATATACACACACAACATGATTTATTTATTGTTTATTTTAATAACTTTTTTTTTTTTTTTTATGTAGGAGGGGCCCCGGCCAAGGGAAACAAAAACTGCTGGTCCCCAAAGAGTCAAAAGCGGTAGTCAAAAATTGCAAGATAATTGTTTTGAAACCTCCCTCTTGAAAGAGTTCAAATCATAGGAAGGTGGAAATACAGAAGCTGGCAGGGAGCTTCAGAGTTTATCAGAGAAAGGGATGAATGACTGAGAACATTGGTTAACTCTTGCATTAGAAAGGTGGACAATAGGGATGAGAGAAAGAGGAAAGTCTTGTGCAGCGAGGCCGCAGGAGGAAGGGAGGCATGCAGTTAGCAAGATCAGAAGAGCAGTTGACATGAAAATAATGGTAGAAGATAGCATGAGATGCAACATTGCAGCGATGAGAAAGAGGTTGAAGACATTCGGTTAGAGGAGAAAAGTGGATAAGATGAAAAGCCAATTTATTTACTTTACTACTACTACTACTTCTACGAGTACTACTGCTTCTATTACTACTACTGCTACTACTACATACTATTGCTGCTACTGTACTATTATTTATTTCCTTTATTTTCTTTTATAGCTACCTCAAATGCCCATTTATGATGTACTGCTTCATTTGCCCATGAATCACAAGCTACAATTTATCATAATCTTCTGTCAGCCGGTGCAGTATTATGCATGTTGGTGTGTCCGAGTTTGCTGTGTGAGACCATGTGATAGTTTGCATTGTTGCATGCATTGCCTTTACCTTACTCTTTGCAATCTCTGGGCTAGCAGGTTCACAAGGAATAAAACCCCATTTAGTACCTTAAACCATCTTGCTTCAGATTTCCATCCCTGTATGTACTATTCTGTATTTGACTTTCAACCTCCATTTGACACAAGGAATCTGGAGAACAAAATGTGCCATTAAACATTTTAATCATGATGGCATTTAGCTAGGTATGCCAAGCAAGGCCCAGATATAATTCATACTATGGAATGACACTCCCATGTCATGAAAACTACCTCTGTACAAGATGAAAGCCAGACAAGGTATAAAAAAATTAAAGTAGAGAAAATTATTTATTGTTGACAGCATATTACAAGATATAACCAGTACATGTGACAAGAGGGTATGTATGTACAGAGTAGGAAATTAAATTTATACGTATTAAATATGTCAGTTAGAATTATTTTAATCAAAAGACAGAACAGTCTGAAAAATTTACCAACTGACTTTGTGGCACAGAAAGTGTGATTGTATTGGATGTAAAGTTGCAAGGATGAACACAATATTACATGCAACTTTCAGGCATAAACATCACAACATATATGGTATTACAAAAATATTATTTACACTGTTATTATATCTGTGGTGGCCGTGGTGGTGGGTGGCACCTGGCACCCGGCACTGTACTCTGGTCCCCAGTGTGCCGCTGCCAATATCACCACCACCACCATCACCACCAGAATTCATTGTATTGCTCTCAAAAGTAATTATCTTCATCAAACTGAACTAGATTACAGTGATAGTATATCACTAATAAGAGTAACTCAAGAAATATCTTATTGTTGTAAATCATCTTTTACTACTGGAAGTAGCAAGTGACAGAAGTTATGTATTGATACAAAAGATTTTTACATTACTGATAATAGTAAATAGAAGTTTCTTTTGTTACAAATAATATGTATTACTGAAAACAATAGAAGAAAGTTCTGAAATGCCATATATAGTTAACTTTAAATATGATAATTTTCAAAAGGATGTTGAAAATACTTGAACTCAACAGCACTGTTCAAGAGGTACTATATACAGGATATAGGATTGCTCTTTGCAACTATTTTCAAGCAAATATGCAGAGTTGCTCAGCAGAGGTTTTGAAGTCCCTAGCAGCAGGCAGAGTAGCACCATTGCTCACTACAGTCCGACAGCAGCAATTCACATGATGAATTGTGATGTCTCAATATACTACTGTTGGCTTTTCCTTAGGGTATGTTCCAAAACGATCAACTACGTCAAACTAAATGGTGCTACCTGAGTGACTGTACGTCCAGCTAACAGAACGAGCAGGAAAGAACAGAAAGTGAAGAGCATTACAAGCAGGTACATATGACTTGTGGGAAAGAGTTTTGTCACAATAATATGCTTCACACTGTTCCCCTGCTGGCTCCCCATGCTGCTAAGGGCCAGCATCCTTCGAAACTTGGCTTAATACAGTTCAGAGTTTTCCTCCCATCTCAGTCTCATTTAGTTACGGAAAACTTATTCCAAATTATAAATACAGATACTTCTGCATGACTGGCTTGCAGTAGTTAAAGTAAATCTAATATGACTGGCTTGTAACATCAAAATAAACTAATATGAGAGGAAGAGGTTATTTGGCATCACTATTCTACTTTAACAAAGCAAACAAGCAGCTGTGTCTGGCTAGGACAGGAAGGTGACTATTATAATATTTCTTATATTGTCAAGCTATTTACATGTGGAGTCAATTGATATAACAAATATAGTCTTTGTACATGTCAACTATCAATAAATACATTTTTAAATCTAACGACTTGGACCATGGTGCCCTCAGTCAGGCATAAGGCGGAGTCTTGCACTAGACCTGAAAAGAAAAAAGTATTTTATTAATACTATATTATCAATCTGTCACTAACTACACCATCTTTAGGTTGTGATTTAGATGAAAACAAGTGATAAACAAACAAGGTGGAAAGAAATAACACCAATGACTGAATGTTTACACTAACAATGGTACCCAGTGTTACTCTGGCTGAGGAGAACACTACAATCCTCACAGGATGAATTTTGATACATGGAATAGTCTGTTACTCATTGCACTGGACTCATATCCGGCCTGGTGCTTTACATTAACCCTCCCTGCTTATGTGCACAGGATGTCATATTCTATTTACAAAGTTCCAAGCTTTTGTGCTTTAGGTCACTGTCACTAATGCTGCACAGCTAAAATGTTCTCACTACAATGAATGGCAGTTTGCTGTGCTGCCAACCATATCGAACATGAGGGGATTCTGGTTCCCTAAAGATTTTTGAAGAGCCTTATGTTACTTAGGGAAATACATATGCATCTTCATACCAAATACCAGTCTTCTGGCAATTATACATAGATCAATGATTTAATGAATCAATAATAGCATCATTTGGTCTTTCTCTCCTCAGATGATCTGGATGAAAAATGAATAAAATAAATCAAATTCAAAGAGAAGCTAAAAGATCACTCTATCAGGCAGGGCAAAATTCCTGAAGATGATGAAACAATTAATGAATAAATGAATGAAGTAAATAATAAAGTTCATACCTCAGTAGTGAGGAGTGTTTTAGCTGCTGTGTCCTTCGCAAGGGGCGGCGCACAGGGTACTTCGGGTATAGGCTCTGTGCTGAGAGGGGTGGAGGTGAGGGAGGGCAAGGGTGGGGCAACAGGAGAGGTAGGGGAGGTGGGGGAGGTGGAAGAGACGGGTGACAGGGCAGAATCAACAGAGACAGTAGTAATGGTGGAGTTGGAACGCTCCACCCGCCGGTGTGACTGGGCGTCCTCATCACCTCCTGGGTACATGTCTGCTAGGATGCCGCTCTCTGTGGGGCATGGCAAGTGTCAAAATTGCACACTGCATATCATGTACTCACTAAACCTGTATGCATCCTAACTCCCTGTGTATAATTTATCCTTTGTCCATGTACTTAAGATTTTCTTTATACAACTATATGAGTGAATGTCATTGTTAAGAACTCCGCATGACTAAACCCCAAGTAAATTCCCATTGGATTATCTCAACATCCATACTAGAAGCCAAATAATTCCAGCCCACTAAATGTCCATATCTTTAATTTTCTGATCCTTAAGCCTTTATAATGTAATGATCCTATGATGCCATCTCTGTGCCCTTTTCTAGATATTCATTCCCCTCTGCATTCTATATTCCCCTTCAAACCTTTAATCTTCTAACCATTCACATCTCTCTTCTATTTTTTCTAAGCGTTCAAATCATAAGAAGAATTATGAACCTGCTGAGCATTGGCTGGTGCGAGTCACAGAACGGTGGAGGGCGCGAGGTGAGTCTCCTGGCTCAAATCCAAGGTTGAGGGCTCCCACGTAAGTTGGGCAAACAGTGGAGGAATGGGAGGAGGATGCTGAAGATGATGAGGAAGCTGATGAAGAACTGACTGATATTACAGAGTGAGGCCTCTTTCCAATTCCACCACTGACGTCTCCCATTGTGCAAATTGAGCCAGCACGCAGTCGAGGTGCTGAAAAGAGACACTTGCATTATGTGGGGAACAGGCATGGGGGTAAAACTGCACAAAGGAAACTATAAAACTGAGACTAAATAAACACTAAATGTTTTGAGAAATCTCAGATGTAATATCATGGACAACAGTTTGTGTCTATATGGTGTTACCTTTTTGAAGTTGATTTATGCTAATAGATCTGTCACTGATCTGGTCTTCACTGGGTCTGATGTCCAAACATGGCTTGTTCCCTATTCCCATGGAGGACATCTCGTGCAGCCTCATGGTCCTGTTGCGCAGGGCCTGACGCCACAACAGCTTGGAGATTTCTTCCGTCCAGGCCTCCTTCACCTCTGTACTGGGTGCCTGCAGCAGGTATGTATCTGATGGCTTTCTCTTCCTGAACCAGATTTCAAACTTGGTGGGGCTCTCTCCAACTTGCTCTGTCAGGCCAATGTCAGTCATTTTCATGCTGTGCTTGTATTGGAAAATGTCCAGTGTCTGCAAAGTAAGGCATTACCATTAGGAATTGTGGTAGTGCAAGGAATACATTAAGATGATGGACATCAGATAAACATAAAGCTAGTACATACTGCACTGAGTGTCAGGCAACATGAAATATATTCATCTGCATAAATAGATTAGTGTTAACAGCTATCGAGCACTTTTTTGGCAATATAACCACAATGTAAATCCCTTTTGTCTGAGCTTTCTGTGGCAGCAATCACAGTGCATCTCTCAGCTGTCCTCTTCTCAGACAGCTCTTTTATGGTCATCCTTTTAGAAAAATTCCTTTGAGGCATCAGATAACAGATGGATTGATAAATCAGAACTTTTGAAATAAATACCTTTTTCTCTGGGTCACGTCTTGATTTACTGAAGAGTATCATGTCTTCAAAGAGGAACACATGTCTGACAGTCTTTCTGGCTCTGCTTCCTTCCCACACAACGAATTCTCCCTGACGCAACAACCTTCCTTGTTCCTTGAGGTTCACCTGGAAATATAAAACAATGATTACATAAATAAATATAAGTATAAGGAACACTCAAGGATACATTTTGATTACCGACTCAGAACTCACATTTATCTAATTATAAATAATTACAATATTTAACTCATGCCATTGATAACAGCACAAAGCCTTAGGTCTTACATCACAATCCCTCAAGGAATCCATTGCCAGCAGGTCATTGCCATGCCTCAGCTGGAACTGCACCATTTCTTGGGCTCCTTGCAGGTCGTCATAGTTCTCTTCTCCCCGGCTGCATTCCTTCAAAAGCTGTGCAGCCAAGGAAGAGTATTCAATTACCATTTGAAATTAAGTATCAGGTCATGCAAGATTATTTCAACTTTAATCAGAAAAAGGAATAAACTATAATGTTTCAGTTTTATGAGCAGATGGAAAACTGATGAATTTCAATTTACTATGTATATAGTGATTGAAGTTCTTAAACTCAAGTCCAATAAATCACCTCATGGTTTCCTATTCACAGCATGGGTCACCCTTCACACTGACCTGCTTAAGGATGAGTGCATACTTTCCCATCCGCTGCACTGGTTTCAGAAGGTAGGAGGCCAAGTCCATCTTGTCCTCTAGCTCAAGTTGCATCTTACGGAAGAAAGCAGACCCATACTCGGACATTAGTGCGTCAGACTTTGGCTTGTTTTTGTTGTAAAGAGCATAGAGATGAAACTGGTTCTCCTGCAAGATAGAAAAAAAAAGCCAATGATGGATGATGGTATAACATATCTAAAAAAAAAAAAAAAAAAAAAAAGAGCTTCAATATTATATTCTTCTCCCTTTCTGTGGCGAATAATAAACTAGTAACAAAAGATAAGACAACACAGGCAAATCTGATTAAATAAAAGATAAAAACAAATGCAAAATATATCTAATTAATTAGGAAAGACTTACATATCTCAGAAATATGGAGCCAATAGCAAAAGGTCTCATCTCGTAAGCTTCAAGGGCACGCAGAAAGTACCCAGAATGGAATTCATAAATCTTCTCAATGTTCCCAAAGACAACATTACGCTGGCCCCTCAGTGCTTGTGGAATGTCTTCCCGCATCAGTTCAGGAATGTAGTTCTGAAAAGACAAAATACATAGTAATGATAAAAAGAAATATCAGTATTAACATCTTACAAGGCATTTTTCCCATCATAAAGCAGATATATATATATATATATATATATATATATATATATATATATATATATATATATATATATATATATATATATATATATATATATATATATATATAATCATACATGTGTGTGTGTGTGTGTGTGTGTGTGTGTGTGTGTGTGTGTGTGTGTGTGTGTGTGTGTGTGTGTGTGTGTGTGTGTGTGTGTGTGTGTGTGTGTGTGTGTGTGTAGTTATTTGATCATCTGGCCATCCTACTAGGTGCTAAAAAAAATTGTCACCTTTAACCAAGCAAGTATTGCATGTTACAATTCTCAGTTTGTAAGTTTGGTTCCTCAGCTGTGCACATGATATGAAAAATAACTTTACAGAGTCATCTGATCAGTTTCAAATAAAACTCTCCAGCTTTCTTCCTTGTGATGTAATGTGAAGGATGGATGAAGATAGCATGTTGTTCCATTTTCTGTGTGTTGGCCACTTTTATCAAGCAAATGTAGCTGTGCCCTTACACACACACACACACACACTAATAAGAAAAAGACTCATGGAGATTTATCAAACATTTTCTTCACACTGGCAGTTTGTTTTACACATGATCACATCACTAGTATAGATACATGTTACATGTCTGCATATCCTAAACGGCTTTACTGTTTGGCTCTTATGGCTTCTACTTAAATGTACTTTGGAAGACATCCCTGACTGTGAAAAGAATATAGGTAAGCTTCTGAAAGATTTTACTGCTTCTCATTTTATTTTTGCTGATTAAAATCATCTGATATTAATTAAGTTAAATGCAAAACATCATACTCTCATTAGCAGTCACTGGTCTCTCTTCCTTCCTGAATAGTGTCATGGTCTGTGAAGCAGAAGCAATCAATGTGTGTGGCACAAGATCTGAGCCACCACAGGCATGCTCACCTCAATGATGTACTCAAGGGAATTGACGTAATCTCGCTCAGTCTGGATGAGCTCACGCATGATAAGCAACAACGTCCTGAAAGCATAATTAAGGCATTAGTGCTGTTTTCTCTCTCTCTCTCTACAGTAAAACCACAACAAAACAGCATATGCTCATGCAACAAAAACTGCTACAAGATCTTACTGTTGTGCCTTAAATCAAATCAATCGACCCTGCAACACAATAAAATGACAAAGAAAATTCCTTTACAAACATGCACACAAAACCAAATAGAATAAAAAATAGAAAAGAACATGCAGATAAGAACTTAATTCAACTTCCTTCAAATCAACACACACAATAAACTGAAAAAGGCAATTTATCTATTAAGAACACAAAGGGAGTCAATAAGGAATAATGATAATGTTCTAGGAATAACTACTACTTGCTAACAGAGGTGATTTTCATGGGTAAAGAATGGAAATCAACCTGAATTAAGTACAATCAGCAAGACCTATTTGCCAGAAGAGATTATCATATGCAGGGTAATACATGGAGAGTGAACAAGGGATAACTACAGTGTTTGAGGGAGACTTACTTGCTCTTCTTGACCTCCTCCTGTGAAAGGTCATCAGTGTTGATGGACAGGTTGAGTTGGGACCCACGAATCAGTAGGTGTGAGTTGACAGCTGATGGTGGGAAGTTTTTGCCGTTGACCGGAGACAAGGGCACACCTCCTTCCTCCAGCCTGGAACATGAGGAGTTATGGTAATTCTCTCTCTCTCTCTCTCTCTCTCTCTCTCTCTCTCTCTCTCTCTCTCTCTCTCTGCTTCATTTTGCTATTATTTTGTGTACTAACTGACTGGATGAATAAGTTGATCTCCCTCCCTCTCTCTAATTCATGAATTTTGATTATATTTTGTGTATACTAACTGGATGCATAAATTAACTCCTTTCTCTTTATAGGTAATAAAATTTGCTTGTATTTTGTGTACTGACTGAATCAATAAATTAATCTCTGTCTCTCTCTCTCTCTCTCTCTAGTTAATACATTTGCCTACATTTTGGCTACAAACTGACTGGAAGAAATCTCTCTCTCTCTCTCTCTCTCTCTCTCTCTCTCTCTCTCTCTCTCTCTCTCTCTCTCTCTCTCTCTCTCTCTCTCTCTCTCTCTCATTAATGTCAAAATTGACTATCTCTTAACCTGTAATGATTTTATTATTTTTCTTTGTCATCTACTGACTTTGCTTTTAACAATTCCCTTTTTATTTGTGTTGTGATTTACTGGTTTACTTTACTCTTCTTTCATCTATATTCTTTCATCATACTCTTCCCAATACTTTATTTTCTATGTATTGACTACAGACTTTCCAACTTATTTTCCTTCCTTACAATTATCTTACTTTTTCCTAAGAATCCTCTTTAGTATTTAATTTTCTAGCTTTCCCTGTTTACTCTTGCAATCATCAATTAATGTGATTTGTTTTGAATTCAGTACCTAGTTAATTTTCCTTTGTGCATCTTGCATATTTGAGTAACTCTTTTCAGTTTTACCATTCATATAATTTGTTACTTGCTCATTCTCTCCTACTATTACTTTTTTTTTTCTGGGTCAAGCCTGTACTTCATTGTATCTGTTACATTGTCTGAAATGTATGACCTATATTTCTATCGCTATTTCGTCTTATGAATTGCTCCCGCCTATCTTCCCATTATTGCTTTGTTATTGAATCCTTTTGTGTATTTCCTCGCCGGATTTCTCCTTCGCTGACAGGCACAATGGGCGGTGGCGGGGCAGAGTTCAGGGTGCTGTGCCTTGCCCCTGCCACGATGCCCTTCGCCTCAGGGCTTACAACAGACTCAATAGTTTGCTTTAAATTTTGAAAATAAAAAGGTAGAGAACCATTTCCGAAAAAAAAAATATATATCACTATTAACAAACAAAAGACTTCGTAGAACTGTAACAACGTCGAAAAAAGTTGCGTATGGCGGAGACGCTTACCCATTATTCTCCTGGGTTGTTTTGGACATGAGGCCGTACTGCCATGTGTTGGCTCGCTTCATGAACTTAGTAGTGGTGGTGACGGGGCCCGAGCTGTCGCTGGACGAACATGAACTGCTGCCGCTGGTGCCGCTCGACCCTGACAGGGAAGTGGAGGGCGCAGGGCAGCTCAGTTGTCTGGGGGGAGCTGAGGACTGTTGGAGATCCTCGGCACTCTCTCGCACCTCCTTGATGTCGCCCAGACTGGTGCGTGGTTCCAGAGGTGCCTTGGATGGTGTGGAAGACGGTGGGGGGTCCAGAAATACTGAATCATCATCGGTATCAACTGAAGGGCAGCGGGACAGCGGCTCTCGTGTCCGTGATCCTATTGAGGACACAGACCTCCGCCGTCCTGACGAATTCAGCTGGGAGCAGGGGAGCCAAGCCAGCGGGGACACGTCCTCGCCCCCGCCGAACACCTCTCCTAGATCCACGAAACTCTGACAGTCAAACTCCATTTGCCGCTTTGCTTTCTGGAGTGCCGCCTGACGTCTGCGCAGAAGGTCACAGGTCTCCTGACATCGTATTTGGGCCATCTGTAAACAACAGTAAATTAAGATAATCATTAGGAGCTGGGATGGTTATTGATATGGCAGGAGGTAATGGTGGTTACTGACTGGTCCCTAACTTCCGTATGTGTGAGGGAAGGCTGACCTTGCATTGCTGCAGCAGCGTATGGTTGTTGAGTCTGGAGGCCAGGGTGGTCATGGTGGTGAAGGTGTCCTCGGGGATGGGTGGGTGCTCCTCAAGGTGGGCGGTAAGGGCGCGGGCGGCAGCGCCCACCTGTTCGGGTGATGCCAATCCCTCGCCCTTCACGCGGCCCACCACCTTCATGGCTGCTAGGGCCCACTCGTACGCCTGCAAGAAAACAATACCCCTAACTTAGTCTTTGTAACAACAGTGAGGTTCAGGAGGTGAGGGCGGAGGAAGTATTAAGAGGAAGGAGCCGCCATGACCGTGCGGCTCAAGGTGTCTAAATATTTACTCACACATTTCTGTGAAAACAACCACCCTGATGTTTCTGACAGCTCGTGAAGGAAGTACTGTCAAGTCTCATAAATATAAAAATATATCATCATCAGACACGTTCATGAAGCATGATATTACCAGCGCACTGCCTGGAAACCCTTGGCAGCATGGGGTGACGAGACGGCTGGTGGGAAGACGTACTGCACAAATAAACACTCAGCTTATGTCAGTATTTGCTTTAATGATTAGTAATTTCAGATAATCTCGTGGCGTTCAACAATCGGCCACAAAGGTCGCGGGTCTAATGGATAGTGAGGGGCGCGTGCACAGCCCTCTGGAGACAAAAGAGCGTCTGGGAGAAGGATCGCTACTTGTTTGCCGTCCGATCGGCGTGCGAGGGGACCATCGCCGCCCAGCTGTCGCCGCGCCGCGCTACCATTCACCAGTAGCTCTCCACCCCAACAGGAGTGTTCCCAGATGGGCCCCACGCCGCCGCCCTCCCCACCCATCCCTTCCTTACAGCCCCACCCCATAATAAGGCCTGTAACGCGACCCTCTGGCCAGCAGCCGGAAAATAACAAATCCTATGCATAACCCTATACGTAATTTCAACCCCCGCACCCCGACCCTCCACACTGGTCCACAAATCGTAGCTGCTTAAAGGAGTTACTGAGTACATACAACTTCCTTCCCCCTCCCCACAGGCCACTAAACTGCCTTCCTCTCCAGACTATCTCGGAAAATAGGTATAATTATATAGATTTAGGAGAGGCATTACGTATTCACTCCACCATCACACCACCAACAGCAGCAGGCTTGAGGGCGTGTATCTTGTTCATCAGTGTAACGCCCTCCCTCCCCACCCTGCCCCTCCTTCAAAGTAAACCCTAGCACGCCTCCCTGTTACATAATTCACCGATGTCGTACACAGCTTTAGGAGGACTACTGGGTTGGGTATTGAAGCAAATGAAGCGTTAATTATTTACATTTAAGTACTGTGTGTGTGTGTGTGTGTGTGTGTGTGTGTGTGTGTGTGTGTGTGTGTGTGTGGTTTCATGATGCTTTTTTGAGTTTGAATGTAGATATATATCGTAGCTTGTTTTGCATCGGTATTTGTTGTTGTTCTTGTTGTCCCTCGTCATTGTTGTACTTGGATAAGATTAGTTTGACCTAAATGCAGGCAAATTTTCAGATCTTTTGTAAGTAAGACAACTTTCCAAATACAACAACGACTATTAATCTAGAAGTAGTAGTTGCTGTCGTTACTATCACTATCATTATCTGCATCACCATCATCACCGTAGTTCTGCAGTGAGACAAGAATAAGGAGAAGGAGCAAGAGGCAGGCAAGGAGGGTGGAGGCAGTGCGGTCATCATGTAAGGGAGACACGCCCAGGAAATACACACTCTAGTCGCCGCCGCTGCAGTAAATCACGATATTGTATAGATGAAGGAGGGACAATAGACGGTCATCCAGCGGGCGGCCACCGTGTCCTATTCCCTCTCCCTTCCCTTCCCCCACTGATTCCCTCCTCCCCACCTCATCTATTCCCATCCTCGCACCACAAGATCCAAGCTCAGTGAGGATCCGCCATTTGAGACCCGGCTTCCGTATATCAGAAGTAACCCGTCATGCTCAGTGCGCGGCGGTGCTGCCTCGAGGCCTGCCAACGGTGGGAGTTACTGTTATCATACTTGCAGCCTCGATGGTGGCGCGGAGTGGAGTGATAAATTGCAAATGTCTTTTATTTTTTATTTATTTATTTTTTTATACGTGTCCAGGGAAAGTGGTTAAAAGCGACAACAAATTAAAAGAAAAGGAAAGAGAAAAGGTCAGTTTAAAGTTGCCGTTTCTAAAGAAGCTGAATAGAAAAGGGTTCTAAAAAAGGATTGGCTAATTTAGTTTCGGAAGTCTCTCTCTCTCTCTCTCTCTCTCTCTCTCTCTCTCTCTCTCTCTCTCTCTCTCTCTCTCTCTCTCTCTCTCTCTCTCTCAAAGTTAATGCATCATCAGACACTCTTCAATTAGACAAGTACTACCATACACGTAATTTTCTTCTTACTTTTACTTTATATGGACTTCTTTTTCCTTCCCTAGTGTTGATAATGTTTGTGTGCTGCTGTTCAGTGTATCCTCGGGACAGCTCAAGTAGACAAGTATATGTAATTTCGTCACAAGAGTGCTTAATCATCATCATCATTAGCCTCTTCAACCCTCTCCACTTATCTCTGTCAGCTGCCAGTCTATTCCAGGCCACCCCACTTACGTGATCCCCAAAAAGACGGTAGTTATGATATTAAGGGAAGTTAAAAGAAGTGCCCTTGATGCGTTAAATGGTCGATGATACTCAGGCACGGGAATGAGTCGAGGAAGTAGTGTTGAGGGAGGCACGGAGGACTGAGTCAAGCAGTCTTTCTCTCCCTTGGTACTCAACGCGCGTGTCAGGCTGTGGCAGCGGCGGTGATTGTAGTGTTATAACCGGATTCTCATTGCGGCTCACTACCTCTTATCCCATTCAAACTCAGTGTTCCTCCTCCTCCTCCTCTTCCTCCTCCTCCTTCTCATCTTCCTCTTCCTCGTCACGCGCGCACGTCCAGGTCATCAGCCCCATCCACAAGCATCCTCACGCTGGTTCTGTAGGCCCTCCAGGCGCACCTTTCGCGCCATACACGTCAGTCCTGTTACTCTCTATCCAGCCCACGCGCCGCGCCTGCACCAGCATCAGCCTGCAGCCAGCCCGGTGAGCAGTGCGCACCGCTACAGCCACATCAGACTGAACTGTAAATATACTTAGACAACACCCTCGCCTCGTCTTCAGTTCTACATGGTGGGCTTGCCACTACCATGCTCATATTCGCGTATTCACCAGCGGCATCGCGTGTTTGGTATTAATTTGCATTACTTTCGGGCGCCTCTTGCCCATCCATGGCGTTCCCAAGTGCCGGCCATTCACCAGGAGGAGGAAGATTAAAAAGGATACCACGGATGTTCCCCGGAACGTGGAGTGTTGGACAGATGTAAATGAGAGCGAGGTGGGATATGAGGACGAGAGGAATGAAAGGGACGAGTAGAGAGGATGATGGAGAGGCAACATAAAGTGGAGAGCCGTCCAGAAAGGGCGGCGTGGGAGAGGAGCACTGAGGTCTGGCCACGTCAGTAAGTAGACTAAATATAGTAATTGCGGTGCGTGTGAGGGGCAGGCGGGTCTGCAGGAGGCGCAGCTGCTCACCCTGCAGACCACCGCCACCGCAGCCTAAGCGGCGGCGGCGTGGCCCTCGCGTCAGGCGGGAAGCAAGACTGGTTTTTATGATGCTGTTTTTATGCGAATGACCAGAAAAAAGCTGCGCAAAGCTGTCTCTTTCTATAAAAAGGTCGAAAATTAACAGGAATAAATGTTTTCAGGGTGACTAAACCAGCAATGGGAGGCGTGTTGGGCGCCGCCGAGTGCACGACCTCATGAAAGGCTCAGTGGGGCGCTGGCATGAGGCGTCCTGGCGGCGCCTACCACCCCTGAATAAAGGGCGGCCAGCGGCCAACTCGCCCTCTAGAAAACCCCCGGTGTTTTCTCCCCCTCGTGGGGAGACAAGTGGAGTGTGACCGAGGGTGGGGAGGAAGTGACGCGGCGGTGACGGTGACTGGGAGCGGGAGGGGCTGTCGGGGTCCTGAGGGTGAAGAGGGAGGGAGGAAGTGGGTCGGGGCCATAATCGGGAGGGAAGGAGGGACGAGGTCGACGCGGCCATCGGCGGCCACACCATAGCAGTGACACCTGGTACTGGAGGGAGGGGGGAGGGGAAAGCAGGAATGAAGAGGGGAGAGGAACGAAGGAGGAGGAGGGCTGGAGGGATATCGGACTAAGGCCAGTATTCAGAAATGCTTTGCTCTCTCATCACGACTATTTTCGAAGGCCACAGAAATTATGGTTCTCTAAAGGGTTTCTCCTATTAACAATATAGAAATCTTGTTAATCAGTCATTAGAAGCGTTAAAACTGTGTTAAAAACTCGTGTCACTTCAGCTAGAAGCTACTGAAAGTAGTGGAGGTGTGGGCGGAATTATTTCAGGTTAGCAGAGAGGCTCTGTCTTAATGCAGGGAAGAAGAGAGGGGCAGTCAGAGGTTGCTGAGTACAGTGAAGGGCGAGAAAAGTGGTACAGTACAGTGTGGAGGAGGAGAGAAGTAGAGTACCGTCTTGAGGAGGAGAGATCCAGAGTAGAAGCAAAGGAGGTAAAGTGGGAGGAAAGTGCACGTTTTTACCATCCAATAGTGTAGCAAGTTGTGAAGTGAAACCATAATCTTTACGGAGTTTGCGTGTTTAAGTTTCCACAGGTACTGAAACATGTGTTCTGGAGGAGGAGCAGGAGGAGAAGGAGGAGGAGGAGGAGGAGGAAAATGATGTGGTGGGGGAGACAGGTGTGGTGGGGGTGTGTATGTAGTGGTGATCGTGACACACTTCTACAACTACTACCTGCGACCACAACATTACTGACCCCCTCCCCACGCACCCATTCCTCAAACATCCCCTTACCATCCTCCCCAACCCCTCCCTGCCTCCCTCCACACACGAACTCCTTCCCCCGATAACAACAAACACATTTCCCTCTTTTTATCGGCACAAAACAGGATCTCAGTCACACGTCCACAATTCCACGATGCAATCTGTGTTTTAATTAACTTTCTCTATTATACAATGCATACTCTCTTTCTCTCTCTCTCTCTCCATAAGTGTATGAGAGAGAGAGAGAGAGAGAGAGAGAGAGAGAGAGAGAGAGAGAGAGAGAGAGAGAGAGAGAGAGAGAGAGAGAGAGAGAGAGAGAGAGAGAGAGAAAGCAAGTAACCACAAGCACGTAAAGAAAAGAGAATAAGAAGCGGAAGCAATGGTCAATGAATCGTTTCACCTCAGGGGAAGAAGAAGAAGAAGAAGAAGAAGAAGAAGAAGAAGAAGAAGAAGAAGAAGAAGAAGAAGAAGAAGAAGGAAAGAAAGAAAAGAAAAAAAAAGAAGGAAAGAAAGAAAGAAGGAAAGAATGAAATAAAGAAGATATGGTTGTTAGTCAAAGAAAGCAATAGAAAACAATAACTACTCAGAGAGAGAGAGAGAGAGAGAGAGAGAGAGAGAGAGAGAGAGAGAGAGAGAGAGAGAGAGAGAGAGAGAGAGAGACTGTGATGAGGGGTGTTGGGTGGTGTGCGGGGGCGCGGGCGGGCTGGGCATTGTGGTGTGGGCGGCGCCGCGTCCTGTGTGAGTTACGCCGATGAGCCAGTACGGGTAATAATGCCAGGGAGAAAGTACGAGGGGCTTATGGTGGACTTTTGAGAGAGAGAGAGAGAGAGAGAGAGAGAGAGAGAGAGAGAGAGAGAGAGAGAGAGAGAGAGAGAGAGAGAGAGAGAGAGAGAGAGAGAGAGAGAGAGAGACGGTAAGGAGGACTGGGAGGTGGTCTGTCTGGCTGTCTGTCTGGTATTGTCTTTACTTTTGTCTGCCTATCTGTCCTGTTTTACTGTCTCATGTTGTGCAGTTACTGGTGGACTTTCGGGAGGGATGGATGAAGGGACAGTGACAGTGAAAGTGGCTGATGTCTGTCTGTCTGTCTGTCTGTCTGTCTGTCTGGTCTTAGGTTGTCAGCTTTTGGGAAGGAAGGAGGATCAGTGACGGTGGAAGGACTCTGTATGGTCTGCTCATCCGCCTGACTGTTTGGTTTTAGATTGTCTGCACGCTGTCTCTGTCCTATTTTACTGTCTTGGGTGGTTTAGGTGATGTTCTGTCCCTGTCTGTCTGTCTGTTTGTTTT
This sequence comes from Scylla paramamosain, assembly GCF_035594125.1. Classification (NCBI taxonomy): domain Eukaryota; kingdom Metazoa; phylum Arthropoda; class Malacostraca; order Decapoda; family Portunidae; genus Scylla; species Scylla paramamosain. Next base: position 5,351,218 of record NC_087172.1, on the reverse strand, counting down.
TTCTGTCTGTCTTTGGTTTCAAGTATTTTTTTTTCTCTTTGTTTGTTGGTTGGTTGGTTTATGTGTGTGTCTGTCTAAGGTGGGTCTAGGTACGTCTCTGTTTGTCTGTCTATCCGTATATTTGTTTATCTGTCTGTCTGTTGGTCTGTTTCTTTGTCCAGTCCAAGGCGGTGTTGTTTCTCCTCCGTCTGTTTCTGTGCCTATCTTTCTGTTAGTCAGGTGTAAGATGATTTAAGTACCTGAGTCCATCTTTCTATCCAACTCTGTCATTTTACTTCAGATTAACCACATACTACTTTTAAGGACATTCTTGCGTCTAGTTTTGCTACCCCCCTACCCCTACATCCCCCTTTTCTCTCTCTCTCTCTCTCTCTCTCTCTCTCTCTCTCTCTCTCTCTCTCTCTCTCTCTCTCTCTCTCTCTCTCTCTCTCGTCACACGTCCCACCGCCGCCTCGTCACACTCCCTCACCCTGTATTTGGCTATCACGCCCTTACCCCAAGTGAGGCTGGAGTCCGTGTTGGTGTTTTTGGCGGTGGGGGGGGTGGGATGTGTGCTGTGTGGTCTGTGTCCCTTCTCTCACTTCTCCTCTTCCTCCTCCTCCTCCTCCTCCTCCATAATTCCTATCTTCATAGTCTTTCTCATTCACCTGCTTCGACCTCTTCCTTCTCCTCGTGGTTGTTTTCGTTGTTCTCTTGTTCTTCTTTCTCCTCCTCTTCTCCAAAATTGCCAACTTCATCGTCCTTTTCCAACTCCCATCTTGTTCTCCTCTTTCTCCTTCTCCTTGTATTCGTTGTAATCGTCGTTTTATTCTTCTTCTTCCTCCTTTTCCCTCCTCATATTTCCATTTTATCGTTCCTTCATTTGCTATTTCTTTCTCTCAGTTTTCTCTGTTCCCTTCTTCCTCCTTCTCCATGTTGTTGCTGTTGTTGCTTTGTCCTTTCTCTATCTCTATCGTTTTCTTCCACCTCTTCCTTTCTTCCATCTGTTCCACGTTCCCCTCCTATCCTACCTTCTTATCGTCATCGTTATTGCTCTCTTTTTTCTAATTCCTCTTCGTCTTCCTTCTCTCTCACTTATTTCCTTTTAAATCTCTTTATCCTCTCCTTCCTTGTTGTTGTTATTGTTGCCGTTCTATCTCTATTATTTCTCCTCTTCTTTCCTTCCATTCATTCCTTCTTTCATTCAATTTTTTCATCTTATCTTCCTTACCCACGTTGTTGTCATTCTCTATCCTCGCTACCTCCTCCTCTTCCCTCTTCTTCTTCTTCTTCTTCTTCTTCTCCTCCTTCTCCTCCTCCATATGTAAGGGGGAGTAGTATTTAGCATCACATACAAGACAAGGGTGTCATGTTGCCTATGATGGGAGACAAAGACCTCGGATGCGGGCACTTGTATCCGCCCCCTTCTCTCTCTCTCTCTCTCTCTCTCTCTCTCTCTCTCTCTCTCTCTCTCTCTCATTAATCTCGTCTCTTCTTTCCTTCCTTTCTCCCGCATCTTCTCTCTTCCTTCTTCTCGTCTCATTTGCTTTCATTTCCTCTCCGTCTCCGTTGATGTCTTTCTTTCTCAGGTTTCTTCTATTCTCTCTCTCTCTCTCTCTCTCTCTCTCTCTCTCTCTCTCTCTCTCTCTCTCTCTCTCTCTCTCTCTCTCTCTTTCGAAAACTAAGGGGAAAAGCAAATTAATAATACGAAGATAAAAACAACAACAACGACAACAACAGAGGAAGAAAGACAGAAAAAAAGAACATTTTTGATTCTTAGATGATAATTTTCTAAGCATACAGAGGAGGAGGAGGAGGAGGAGGAGGAGGAGGAGGAGGAGGAGGAGGAGGGCGCGGCAGGAGCATGGTGCCTTACCTTGTCCAGCAGGTGGTAGCATCTTGCGGTGTCCTCCAGGCGGTCACGAGTGTGGTGGAGGCGCTCCGTGAACTGCGTCAGGTGGAGGTGGAGCGCCGCGGCCAACTCCCTCACGCTGGCCTCCGTGTCTGCCGCCGATGACGCCTCCTGCAGCAGCGAGCCGCCCTTCTCCAGGTGCCGCTATGGGGGAGAGAAAAGGAAGGTTAGAGTTGTAATGTAACATCCTGGTAATTCATCCTGTAAAACTGGGTTATCAATTATGTGTATGATGTTTTTTCAGAGTATATTTCCTCCTTGGTCTTTGTCTTCTTGAGGGAATGTAAAAAAAAAAAAAAAAAAAAAAAATACGAAGAATACAAATAAAAACTGTATTAGTAAAGTTTAGTTAACATTTTCATGATGTTTTTCACCTCCTCCAGAAGTGGCATGTCGCTGTTTGCTTTGCCCCTACAGAATAATAATAATAATAATAAAAATAATAATAATAATAATAATAATAATAATAATAATAATAATAATAAAAAGGAATACAAGGCAAAAAAAAAAAAAACCTCAGCCTACACATAACACAATAACAATCGATAAATCTTATAATTATCTTTTCCACGACACTGGTTTTCTTTACAGTCCTAACGCTGCTACCATCTGCCTAACTCTGCGCGCTGCAAATGCCACCGTGAATAGAGCGTCGAGGGGCGGCAGCAGTGAGAGGCGCTCCTGAGTGGCCAGGCAGGGAGGGGGTCGATAGCACTGCACACCAAGAAGGGAATCAGAATCAAAAGGTTGAGTGGGATCAATAACACTGCACTCAACGTGGAATCGATAATAGGGAGGAAGATAATATCAAAGCTGTAGTGTAGAAGGGAAAGCTGTAGTGTAGAAGGGACGCAGGAAAGGAGTAACCTAACAATATCAACAGCATCGCGAGTGTTAGTAATATTAATAGTAGAATTATGAAGGCAGAGATATTAACAGCAGGAATAGTAGTAGTCGTATTAGTATTAGTAGTAGTGACGCAGCATCATCAACAGCAGTGTCAGTAAGGGACGTAAAAGCCTAAGAAAACAAGGGAAGCTGCAAGTAGCCATCAAGCATACATGTGGCAGTTCCTGTATAAAAACACGCCTGCCTTATCTAATCTATCATCCCAATCCATGGTAGCATTAATAGTGCAGCAGTAACAGTAAACGCAACAAAAACCCCGACTCTTTATCGACAGACATCTTAGTGAGACTATTATTTTTCTTCTTCCATTTTGTTGCCCTTGGCCATTGCCCCTCTTACATCAAACAGCAGCACTAACAACACCAGTAGCAGCAGCAGTGGTGGCGGTGGCAGCAGCAACAATTCAGAAGCCGCAGAAAGCATACAGCCAGCATCCCCAACACGCCTCCCCTGCCTGTGAACTGCCACTAACGCGAACCTTGGGAATATAAATCGAGGCTGGCGGGACATTAGCACACAGACAGTGGTGGCGCCTCGGAGGACGTTGTGCATCTACGAGGGAAGGTACGAATATTTTTTGGCATCACCACCGCGCCGCCTCGCTACACACCAAGCGGCCTGTCTCCACTAAACCTCCCTCCCTCCCTCCCTCTCTGGTACGGTATGAGGTATAATCAAGTCCTGTTACACCTCTCTCCCTCCCTCCTTCCTTCCTTCCCTTCCTTCACTGCCTCCTTCATCCCACTCAAACTGCCCACGAGTAGCCACCACCCGTCCGTCCCTTCCACCCTTCCTCCCCCTCCACCCTCGCCCAAGGCACGGGTGGGCGAGGGCGTGGAGGCGGCTGTGGCGGGTTGGGAGATGAAGGACACTTATTATAGTCTGAATTAAGCGCCTACACAACACCAACACACTACGTAGCACCACTTATTGTTGCTTAGTGACGCCAGCAACACTGATGGGGTGATGTGTTGTGACTATGGGAAGGGAAGAGAGGGAAAAGAAAGGGAAGAAAAGGAAGGGAAAGGAATATAAGGAAAGGGGGAAAGGAAAGACAAGGAAAATGAAGGGAAAGAAGAGGAAGGGAAGGGAAGGGAGTGGTGATGGTGGTGGTGAGGGGATAAGAGATGAAAGAAGGGAGATGGTAAAGGAAGGTGGGACTCAAAATGATATGGAAATGGGAGGTGTGCTTGGTAAGGCCGTGGTTTAGAAGGAGGAGGAGGAGGAGGAGGAGGAGGAGGAGGAGGAGGAGGAAAAGGTAAAGAGAGGGGAGACAAATAAATCTTCCCTTGTTCGCCTCACCTCCTCTCCAGCCTGCATCCCTCACCCCACGCCCCCATGACACCCCACCCTCACCCCCACCACAGTATCGGGGACAAGGCTGCCTCACACACTCACAGTCAAGAGTTGTCGCCCCCTCACCATCTCCACCCCCCACCCCCCACACCTGTACTCTCAACCACTCCCTCCTCTTTCCCAGCCACTCCTTTCTCCATTTCTGTCTACTTCTCTCCCTCTTCCTCCTCCTCTCCACCCGTCCCAGCATCTCTCTCTCTCTCTCTCTCTCTCTCTCTCTCTCTCTCTCTCTCTCTCTCTCTCTCTCTCTCTCTCTCCATTACCCTCCCGTTCTTCGTATCTCGGCTCTTATGGGGACCGTTGGAGGTAAGGACCGGTCAGCGAGTGAGTGAATGAGTGCGTTGAAGAAGAAGTAGAAGGAGGAGGAGGAGGAGGAGGAGGAGGAGGAGGAGGAGGAGGAGGAGGAGATCTGCGGTTTGAGTCACCATCTCCTATCTTTGTACTACACAACTGACGATGCTGTAGGAGGAGGAGGAGGAGGAGGAGGAGGAGGAGGAGGAGGAGGAGGAGGAGGAGGAGGAGGAGGAGGAGGGTGACAGGGAAGGATGGCTGAGATGAGAGGTGGAGAAAAGAAGTGGAGTAGGAGGTAGAAGTAATTTGAAGATGAAGAGGGGAACGTGGACTGGGAGTCGATTGTGAGAGTGGGGAAGCGGACTGTAATGATGGGGAAGCTGGGGAAGATGGGAGAGGCCAGTGGAGGTAGTGATGGGAACGGGGTTGATGGGAGGAGTTGGGATGTGGTGATGGGGAAGAGAGGAGGTATAGTGGGAGAATAGTAATGGTGATGGGGATGGATGGGGTGTGGTGGGGGAGGGTGATGGTGTGGTGGGGAGTAACTGGTGTGGTGGAGACAGGATGGAGAAGTTGTTTACTGAGGAAGAAAGTGGTGTGGTGTGTGGTGAAAGAGGGAATGTGGAGAGTGGGGAAGGGAAGGGAGGGAGTGTGGTGATGGTGTGGTGAAGGACAGAGTGGCAAGAGAAGGATCACAAACAACTCATCTTGATGCATGGCATGTCCTTTGTTTATCTGAGGGCAGTAAACAAACGATAAGGTGGTGGTGGTGGTGGTTGTGGTGGGTGGTGATGGTGAGTAGACAATACAAATTAAATAATTACTTTTGAAATTGCGCAAGTAATTAGAGAGAGAGAGAGAGAGAGAGAGAGAGAGAGAGAGAGAGAGAGAGAAGAGAGAGAGAGAGAGAGAGAGAGAGAGAGAGAGAGAGAGAGAGAGAGAGAGAGGACATTGCACAACGGTATATCAGTTATTCATTAGCATGTGGTTTTGCTTGATGGAAAACACTAATGAAATCATGTCAATTTAATTCTCTCTCTCTCTCTCTCTCTCTCTCTCTCTCTCTCTCACTCCTCTCTCTCTCTCTCTCTCTCTAAGAAAAAAAAAAACACGTAGCGAGAGGAAAAAAAAAAAAAAACACACACAACAAATGCACAGTAATAGAGACTAGGTTGGTGGGAAAATTCTCCTTCCGTTCTAGTTATTGGGAAACACACACACACACACACACACACACACACACACACACAGGGAAGTTCATGCAATATATGTGTGTGTGTGTGTGTGTGTGTGTGTGTGTGTGTGTGTGTGTGTGTGTGTGTGTGTGTGTGTGTGTGTGTGTGTGTGTATGAGTGGTTAACTTACAAGCAATTACTAAGCGAGTACAGAATGCAATCATGTATACAGTTAAGTGAGAGGGTGAGGGGGAGGAGGTGAAGGGGGTGAGGGGCGGGGGCGTCACTGGGTCACGTGTAAGGGCGGGCGGTGGGCGGGAGTGGGCGGGAAGAATACGTCACTTAGGTCATGTATTTCCTTCCTTCATTTCCTTCCTCCCTTCATGCTTTTCCTTTTAAGTCTTCTTCGGTCTTTCCTTTCCTTTCTTCGCCTCTACATAAAGTCTCGTAAGGGCCAAAGGGTCTGCTGGTGTTTGTTCTTCCTTTGTGTTTCTTCTTCTCTTCCTTCACTTTTTTTTCCTTTTTTCTTTTTTCTTCTTTCATTCTCTTCTCTTTTTTCCTTCTTTTATTTCCTTATTTCCTTCCCTTCCTTTGTCCTTTATGTTTTCCTTTCCTTTTCCTTTTATCTCCTTCCCTTCCTACACTTATTCCTTCTTCCCCTTCCTTCATCTCTTCCTTTACCTTTTTTTTTTCCCTTGACTCCTCCCTTCTTCCTTTCCTTCAATTTTATTCCCTTTCTTCTCTTCTTTCTTCTCTTCCTTCATTCCTTCCTTCATCCCCTCCTTTATCTATTCCTTCTCTCCTTCCTTCAACTCTTTTCTTTACCCCTTTCTTTCTGCCTTTCCTTCACGCTTTCCTACCTCCGCTCTTGCACTCTTTCCTTCCCTTCCTTCACCCTTCCCTCCTTTCCTTTATTGCATGCGTACCTTATCTGCCTTCTTTATTTATGTCTTGTCTCTCCTTCACTCCATCTTCCTTTCTCCTCTCCTTTCTTCCTTTCTTCCTGTTGTCTGAAAATGGTTTGTCTTCTTTCTTTCACCCACTTATAATTCCATGCTTTTCACCTTTCTTTTCTTTTTTTTTTCTTCTTCCTTTGATTTATTTGATGTGCTTCCTCCATCAGTCATGTATGTTTCCTCCTCTTCTTCGCTTCTCTTTTTCTTCTTTCTCTCTTCCCTCTGTTTTAATGATCATATATCCATTTTCTTTCTTCACCTTTGCCTTGTCTTAGCTTCTCTTATCTATTTAGTCTTCAGCTTCTTATTCCTTATTATCTTCTTTGTCTTTGTTTCGTTTCCTATCTTTCATTCGGTCATGCTTTCCATTTTCTTCTTTCGTATATTCTCTCACTCTTTTGTCTTGTGTCTATGATTCCCACATTTCTATTTCCTTTTCCTCCTTTCTGTTTCCTACGTGGTTCATGAGAGGTGGAAAATAATGATAGAAGGAATGAAGAAGGACTGGGGGTGGGAGAGAAAGGGAAATAATAAAGGACGAAAGGAAGGTGTGATAAAACAAGGGGTGAAGGAGTATGTAGGACGGAGGCATGATAAAAGAAATGAGGGAGATAATGAAGGAGGAAATGATAGGGATTTAAACGGCAGGAAATGAAGGCATGAATGACTAAATGAGTGAGTGGGGGATGAGAGAATAAGGGAGAAGGGAGAGAGGAAGAATGAAACTAAACGAGAAGAAATGAAGACATGAGGAAGGAGGAGTAAATGAGGATGGGAAAGGAGGAAGAGAAAAAGATTAAAAGCATGACTAAGGGAGTGAATGAGAAGGAAGAAGAAATAGGTGTTATCGGAATGAGTGAGTGAGTGAGTGACTGAGTGAAGACAGCAACGAGGCAACCAGGCTTAACCCACGCCCGCCCAAGTGTCTAAACTCATGATTACACGCAGCTGTACCCGTGACTCACACACATACACACTCACACACACACACAAGGAAAGGACCACATAAGGCGACTCCCATCACTACCATGACTGAATGAGTGAAGGGGGAAGTGACCCAAGATGACCCAAGCCAAGGTGAAGGGGCGCCAGACAGCGGAAGGGGGAGCAGGAAGGGCAAGGGAAAGGGAAGAGCGGATGGAAGAGGATGGGCGAGGGATGGAAGGGGTGAAGGGAGGCAGGGAGGCGTGATCTAGTCTGCCACCCCCTTCCGTGACCTGTGACCTCCCATGACCCCCTCCCCCACTGACCTCTCCGAGACCCGTTATGTAACTGAGTGAAAGGATAACACTCGCTAAAGGAAACTGTGTGTGTGTGTGAGAGAGAGAGAGAGAGAGAGAGAGAGAGAGAGAGAGAGAGAGAGAGAGAGAGAGAGAGAGAGAGAGAGAGAGAGAGAGAGAGTGATTCATGGCACTTGTAAATAAACAAAAGCGTGTGTCCATGAACTCGCGTCGTGTCATGTGTGTGTGTGTGTGTGTGTGTGTGTGTGTGTGTGTGTGTGTGTGTGTGTGTGTGTGTGTGTGTGTGTGTGTGTGTGTGTGTGTGTGTGTGTGTGTGTGACTCACGGCAGCTCCCCACCACGTCAACAAAAGTGTGTACGTGTGTAGCCATGACCTCGCGTTGCGTCACCACAGTCACACATAACTCTCATCACCTCATCACCATAACCTCCATCACCACCACCACTGTCACCACCATCACCCCTCCTCCTTCAACACCTCATATCCACCCATCATCCTCACTTCATCACCTCCATTACTATCTATCTCACAGCCAAGGAAGGGACCTAATGATCAGTTGCTGTTTGCTTATCTTATGTAATCCTAGCGCTCATCCTCTCAACACCTCACTATCCCCATATCATCGAGCCTCTATCACCTGTCCCAGTTTTCCTTCATCTGGGGCACCAACCACTCGCGCACGACCCTCCCCGCGCACAATGGGTCGCGGAGGGGACCGGGTCGTCGCCGCTGACCCCGCCAGTCACGGTACTCACACGACTTGGGACGACGACTGGGGCTGGTCGGCGGGAACAAACCTTCACTTGACTCGTGGTAATTAAGTCAGGGCGGGGCAGAGCGGGGAGTGAGGAAAACGAACACTGGTTTGAGAGAAACAGGTGAAGGGATGGTGCGAGGCGTGGGGGGAAACACCTGCTAGACCTGGACACTAAAACGGCGGACCATTTTTTGAAACACTTCTGCGTCACATCTCCACTGCTTTCAAAAGGCTGTAGTTTAAAGTTACGCGGGTTTGTACAGATGTTTTTATGTTTTTAGTGACAGATCAACATTTCTACGTTATCAGCAGGGGAAACACTCTCGAGAACCCGGCTAACATTTTTTGTGGTCTTTGAAAAATAATGGTGAGAGAGAAAAGCATTTCTGAATGGGGGCCAGGGCACAGAAAACGAGGCTTTTACGGGGCAGGGTGAGGAGATGGAGAAACATAAGGTGATTGCAGTCACGACACGAGGGCAAGGGAGGCGATGTATGGAAGTGGGACGAGGACAAGGAAGCCATTGAGAGAGAGACGCGACGAGATGTGGCTTTACAGGGAAGAAATATGCAGAGATGAAAGGCACGTGGAAAAGAAGTAACAGGGTATGAGTTTTTGGGCGGGAGTGTCGAAGCAGGGCACGGGGCCAATGAGTCACGGGGCGGGACGGCCTGGTGGGGAGGCGATGAAACTCGTCTAGGGGGTTGGGAGGTTGGGGCACCCGGTCACTTCCCGCTGCCGATGGTATCACCCAAATGTGTTTAGCGAGTTTCTCCCCCCGCGGGGGTGGCGAGGCTCGGAGCGTTTTGGTGGTGGTGGTGGTGCGTTATGTCTTCTCTCTAGTCCTTCTTTTGCTTGTCCTATGCAGATACACACACACACACACACACACACACACACACACACACACACACACACACACACACACACACGGGAACCACTACTACTACTATTACTACTACTATACAGTAATTACAGCAGCAACAACTACTCCTACTCCTTTCTACAACAACAACAACAACAATTACTACCACAAACACAACACCACAACCATTGCTACTGTACTGCTCCTAGTCTCTCCACCCTTTGTTCTAAACCTCACCCGCACCGCCACCACCACCACTACCAGCACCACCAGGGCCCTCCACGTGACCAAGTGTTGACGCAGCGCTCTCGTCACCCATCGCGGGGTCAGAGGTCACTACAGCGAGGTCCTTAAGAGGGACCTGCAGCGCCTCATTATGGGGGGAGATTTATTTTTCCAGGTGAAGGCGTCAGGTAATCTCTCTCTCTCTCTCTCTCTCTCTCTCTCTCTCTCTCTCTCTCTCTCTCTCTCTCTCTCTCTCTCTCTCTCTCTCTGTCTATGCCTCTCTCTCTCCTCCTTTCCCTCCCACACTGATACGATCTCCAAGCAGATACCGCCTACACTCTCTCTCTCTCTCTCTCTCTCTCTCTCTCTCTCTCTCTCTCTCCTCTCTCTCTCTCTCTCTCTCTCTCTCTTCCTTCACTTTTCCTTACTGCCTGTTACCTCACCCCCCTTCCCTTCCATCTCCCATCTCCCTTCTCTCTCTCTCTCTCTCTCTCTCTCTCTCTCTCTCTCTCTCTCTCTCTCTCTCTCTCTCTCTCTCTCTCTCTCTCTCTCATAAAAGCACTATGGGGGGTGCGGGCAGGGAAGTGTTTTGTAACTGTGAGTGTGTGTGTGTGTGTGTGTGTGTGTGTGTGTGTGTGTGTGTGTGTGGGTGTGTGTGTGTGTGTGTGTGTGTGTGTGTGTTCATCGACTGTGACATAAACATAGATATACGCAAACATAAATAAATGAATAAAATAAATAAATATACAACGCGCGCGCACACACACACACACACACACACACACACACACACACACACACACACACACACACACACACACACATCAAATACCATCACAGGGTGTTTCCACAAAAGTTTGTAAATTATATGAAGAAAACATTCTATTCTAAAAAAAAAAAAAAAAGTGTTTTCAAGGGGTAAAAGTATGTCAGTCAGTCAGTCAGTTAGCCAGTCAGTCAGTCAGTCAGTCAGTCAGTCAGTCAGTCAGTCAGTTAGTTAGTTAGTCAATCAGTTACCCACATAATTATTCAGTTAAGTAGTCAATTAGTCAGTCATTCAGTCAGTTAACCAGTTATTCATTTAGTCAGTCAGTCAGTCAGTGAATCAATTAATTAATGAATCACTTCGTCAACCAGTCAGTCAGTAAGTCCGTCAGTCGTGTTAGGAAGTGGTAAAAAAAACTGACTAACTTGAAGAAAATGGTTGAGAAAATGTTGTTTAGCAGAGAAAGTGTTAGCAACGTGGTCACCTTAATGACTGGAAGCATACAACAGCTGACGAGAGAGAGAGAGAGAGAGAGAGAGAGAGAGAGAGAGAGAGAGAGAGAGAGAGAGAGAGAGAGAGAGAGAGAGAGAGAGAGAGAGAGAGAGAGAGAGAGAGAGAGAGAGAGAGAGAGAGAGAGAGAGAGAGAGAGAGAGAGAGAGAGAGAGAGATTTATGCATACTTACAAGACTGGAGGGAAGGAAGAAAGGGGCGGAGGGAGGAAAGGAAATGGAAAGGAATGAAAGAAATGGAAACTAGAAGGAAAACAGGAAAAAAGATGAGAAAAAATGTGAGGAAAAAGAATAAAAAGAAATGTGGAAATATGAAAGTTCAAGAAAGGGTGAAAGAGGGATAATAAAAAGATGAAAGTGGTAAGAGGAGAAGAAGAGAGAGAGAGAGAGAGAATGAGAAATAGGAGAATGATGATGAAAGTGAGGCAAAGTTGATTTATACGGAGGAGGAGGAGGAGGAGGAGGAGGAGGAGGAGGAGGAGGAGGAGGAGGAGGAGGAGGAGGAGGAGGATTTATCTTCAAAGACTACTACTACTACTACTACTACTACTACTACTACTACTACTACTACAACTACCACCACTATTTCTGGCTCCCATTTCCCACAGTCCTCACTACCAACTCGACACTAACTAATGAAACTAAGATGGTGACCCAGACAACACCACGACGACCACACCGCCGCTCAACCACACGACCGTTTGACCACACGAACAATACGCCTAAATCAACCACACACCACACACCAGCACCACCCACAGAATCGACCGTCCTAACCACACACCACACACGCGCCACAGTTCAAGGGCAAAGATAAAATGAATTAACCACACTACCATTCTGTCACATAGGTAATCAGCCATATAGCCAAATAATCTAAAAAAAAAAAAAATAATAATAAATAAAAAATAAATAAAAAAAAATTGCAATACAAAATCTTTCAACTATATTTTTTTTTTACCATTCATGCCATCATAATTAACCATACATACTTACTTACCATACCAGAAAGAAAGGGATTAAAAGAAAATAAAACGACATACCTGAGAAAAAATTAAAGAAGATAAGAAAAAGACGTAATTAAGGCAAACCAATCGTAAAACCAAGGATGGGTTAGATATGTAAAAAAAAAAAAAAAAGGACAGGAACTTAAAATGAACCACCCAACCATACAAAAGGACCAGACGTAAAGGAAGGAAGGGATAGAAAAAAAAGGGAAGTCTAGAAAAAAATAGTCGAATTATAAAGAGCCAAAAAGAGACTAAGGAAGAAAAAAAAAAGAAAGAAAGAAGGGGGTGGATGGGGGAACACGCACTTAAGACAAACCATCCTTCCATCCTTCTTTCAAACAGCCATTCCAGGATGTGATACCTTTAAGGAAACTAGTGTTGTGTTTTCTGCTGCCTAAGAAGATTAAAGAGAGAAAGAAGGCTCGACTTGACTCATAAATAGATAAGACCTGCCTTGTGTAGATCAACCGGCCTTTTGCAGCCTCCTTATATTTCTGTGCTCTTAAATAGATAGATAGGCAGGTAGATAAACAGCTGAATAAACTAAATAATCAATGCTCGATCTGTATATACACACACACACACACACACACACACAGACATACGATAGGTATCTGAAACCTAAGATCGTCTTTCGGAAGGCGCGGGTGACGGAGCCTCGCCGCCGGACAGCTTACATAATAGCGTCCATTTTGTCTCCGTCAGGGCTTAATGGGCGGGGAAAATGGGGTGGATGTCCAGGAGGAGGAGGAGGAGGAGGAGGAGGAGGAGGAGGAGGAGGAGGAAGAGGAGGAGGAGGAGGAGGGCTAACTGAGTACGTCCATATAAGATTACCAATTAGAATATACGACAGGTTATGGATCAGAAAGTTAAGGAGGAGATAGACGAAGATGACGAGGAACACACACACACACACGCACAAAAAAAAAAAAAAAAAAAAAATTGCAAATCTGGGAATGCTACCATGATCAGGTGTGTTCAGACGGTCACCCATCCAAACGCTAATCAGACCCAGCGTTGCTTAACTTCACTGATCGGACGACCGGTGGTGCATTCAACGTGGTATGGTCGGTGGCAGTTTGACGGAAAAGAGGAGGAGGAGGAGGAAAGCAGGTGCACTCCCAAACTATTCTCCTCATGGGGGGGTGACACGAGAAACTGCCAGTCCATTGTCCCTTTCTTTCCTCCTCCTCCTCCTCCTCTTCCTCCTCCTCTTCCTCGGTATGGTTGGCTGCGGTTAAGGTGCCGTGAAGGAAAGGAAGAAGGCGAGAGGGAGGAAGTGAAGGAAGGCGCGTGGAACCAAACAAGACAGGTAAAGGCGAGAAAAATAATAACAATGTTCACTTGTCCTGCTAAAGTTTTCCTGCAGTATTCTCTCTCTCTCTCTCTCTCTCTCTCTAGTCTAAGCCAATTCTTCATTTTCCACCTACTTAAGTTCTCCGTGTCAAATCGTCAGTGGTAATTAAGAGGAGATTACCTCGACTAAATTTTAATCTTCTTTAGACATTCCTGAGCTTTTTATTTTCGCCAACTCATTAATAATTTCATTTTCACCCGTCCCTCTCTCTCTACCTACCTACCTATCTACTATCTATCTACCTCACCTGCCTATCAGTCTTCCTATCTACAGAACATCTCCTTTCAATACCGAATTTCAGGTTTATTTCATTTATTGAGGCAAAAACTCGAGGGGCGAGGAGACAAGGGGTACGAGAACATGAGAACAAAGACCATAAAAAAAAACAAAAAAAAAACAAGTGGGTTTAGGTTTACGCTGCTGTAGTAAAGCCGACTTGATGCCCTCTCCTAAAAGCATTGGCAGGGTGAAGAGGGAAAAACAGTGGGAAATGGAGGTTGGGAAGGAGGAAAAGGTTAACGGAAGGTGAAAGGGAATGGAAAATATTGGATAATGGAAAAGGGAGGTAGAAACAGAGAAAGAACGGGACGGAAAGGGAGGAAAAGTGAAGGAAAGCAAATGAAAAAAAACTGTGGGAATGCAAAGGTGAGAGGGAAACAAGGGGCAAAACAGTGGGAAACAGGAAGAGAAGGGAACGGGGGAAAGCAAAGGAAGGAAAAGAAGGGAAACGAGATGTATTGGAAGAAGAAAAACAAACTACAAGAAACAGAATAAGGGGAGGAAAAAAGGAAAGATAAAAACAAGGGAAAGAAAGAGTGGGAGAGGAACGGGAGGGAAAAACAAGAGAAAGAGAGTGAAAGAAGAACGGGAAGAGAAAATAATCATGTGGAAACAGAAGGGAATAAAGAAAAAAAAAAACCCGGAAAAGTAAGATGGGAAAAATTACAGAAAAAAATGAGTGATGAAAAAAGCTGAGGTAGATGGAAGATAAGGAAAGGAAAGTAGAAAAAATAAACACAGGAAACACAAGGTGAAAAGAAGAAAGGAAAAAGAGGGAAAACATAAGAATGAGACGAAAAAATGAAGGGAAAAACCAGGCGATTATCGTTCAAGTTATTTAGGAGTGAAGGAAAAGAACAAAGGAGAGAAAGAGAGAAAGAGAAAGAGAGAGAGAGAGAGAGAGAGAGAGAGAGGAGAGAGAGAGGAGAGAGAGAGAGAGAGAGAGAGAGAGAGTCTTTCCCTTGATAAACTTCTGGATAAGCTCATCAGCGGAACTGCAGGTGGCCGCGTCGCTTCCTGAACGTTGCACGGAGGAAGAGGAGGAGAAGGAGGAGGAAGATGAGGAGGAGGAGGGGGAGGAGGAGGAGGGGGAGGAGGGGGAGGAGGAGGAGGAGGTGTGGACAGCATGGCCCCAGGGTACTGTCAGTGGTGGTAGTTATGTTGTGTAACTACAGAGGTGGCTTGGGAGTGTTTTGTGTTGGTGGTGGTGGTGGTGGTGGTTGTAAGGGTTATGGTGGATGTATCGCAGTGGTGGTGGTAGTGGTGAAGTTGAAAGTAAAGTGGTATTGGTGGTAGTAGTGGTGATGATGGTGATGGTAGTAGTAGTAGTAGTAGTAGTAGTAGTAGCAGGACCAGTAAAGCCAGACTGCCGTAATGGAAACACTTCACTCACAAAAAACACTGGGATGACTGTGGTTAGGAAGACTGCTACTCCCTCCACCCCTACCACCTCCACCTCCTCCTCCTCCTCCTCCTTCTCTGCCCTCCTCCTCCTCCTCCTCCTCCTCCTCCTCCTCCTCCAACCTCCCCCTTCCTCGCATACTCTAACCCCTTCCTTCCAGTCCCTCCCTTCCATCTTTCCCACTGTCCTGCCCCCTACCCGTGCTTCCAACTCCTTCCCCCCACCCCTTCCCCCCACAAACGGCCTTGCAACCCTCCCTAAGGTCGTCCTCACCAACCAAAAGGAATTTACGACATGAAAATCCAGAAGAACGAGACGACCTGGTAGTGTGTGTGTGTATGTGTGTGTGTGTGTGTGTGTGTGTGTGTGTAATAATAATAATAATAATAATAATAAACGGTTTATTATTTAGGCAGTTGACAAACTGAAAATGTACATAGGGGATGGGGAAAAACTTAACATTAATCCTAACGGTAAGACTAATCTAGGAGGGAAATACTATCGATTGATGGCTCGCACCATGGTGGGAATCGCACTGAGTCTGTACCGGTCCGTGCGCGGCGCCTTCAGGGGCGTTATTTTGTTGTGGTGTCTGGTGGCACGGACAGGGCGAGGCGCGTCGGGCGGCAGCATGTCTCTGAGACGCGGATGATGCAGTAGTCCCTTCCCAAACTTCTCCAGAGCCTCTCGGTGCCTGGTGGATATTCTGGACAGACTCAGGGTGGTCAGGGCTTCTTCATAGGTGGTGTATGCAGGGCCAAGGATGACCCTGCACGCCCTTTTCTGCACACTCTCTAGCTGTAGCTGTTGAGTGTGTGTGAGGGAGGAGGACCACGCTGGGGAGGGCGTACATGAGTTTGGGGAGGATGAAGGTGAGGTACACCCCCCTTAACTCATCTGTCGGCGTCCCCAGCGACCTGAGTCTGCGCAGCATGTACAGCCTGTAGGTAGCTGATCTCACGGTGCTGGCGACATGCTGCTTCCAGGTCAGCTGGTCGTCCACCGTGACTCCGAGAAGCTTGGCACATTGGACCACCTGGAGGGGGTGAGGGCCCACTGTGAGCCGGGGAGGGGGCACTGGTACAGAGGAGGTACAGAAATGCATCACCACAGTTTTGCTGTGGTTGATGGTCATCCTGCTCTCCTCTGTCCACGTCTGCAGTCGCTCCAGAATTGCTTGCAGTGGCGAGTAGTCCGGGTTCTTGTTGGAAACTGGGACGCCCACGGTG
>NC_087172.1:5317500-5330000 GCF_035594125.1 Scylla paramamosain | reverse complement strand
GGATAGGGGTGGAGGGAGGGATGGGGAGAGAGAGAGAGAGAGAGAGAGAGAGAGAGAGAGAGAGAGAGAGAGAGAGAGAGAGAGAGAGAGAGAGAGAGAGAGAGAGAGAGAGAGAGAGAGAGGGGTTAAGGTAAGGGCAAGAAGAGAAATGTATATCTTGAGTATGAGTTATAGTATTAAGTATTACAGCTAGTTGTGAGTTAGGTTTGTCTTGCTTTTTAATCTTTGTTGGCGTCGTAACTGTAATTTCCCTCTATTTTCTTTACTACTGTTGATCGTGTTTTCATTTTATCCAGTGTTTTTTTTTCTCTATTTTCTACTTTGTTTTTATTCAGCTGTTAATGCCTTCCAACGAAATATAATTAGCATTCTTCTTCTTATCATCATCACTATCACCATATGTTGTGGGAGAAGGGAGGGACGGAGATGGCGGAAGTGGTGGTGGTGGTGGTGGCGGCATCGGGGGAGTGAAGAAACTAGGCACGTGGTGGGCAGGGAGGCAAGGGAGGGAAATCACTGTGAGTAGGAGACAAAGGCGAGACACAGCACAGGATAATAGGGAGGTTTGCTATGTATGGGCCAGTGATGTATGGGTGATGAGGAAATAGTACAACAAAGAAGGGCAGAAAGGATGGAGAAATTAGGGAGAGCTTGATAGGGAGAGGATATGCTGGGGAGAAGTAAAGAAAGTGGATGTGGGGAGAGATTGTGGCGTATGGTGGAGGATTAAGAGGAGTCAGGGAGAAGGACTGAGCCATAGTGGAGATAATATTGGGGAGAAGTTATGAGAGTTGAAGCGTATGGTGAGGATTAAGAGGAAATAGTGAGAATGACTGAATTACGACGCCACTAGGGTTACGAAAAGAGCTCTACATCTGATTAAAAATTCCCTTGAGCCAACACAGCGCCAGTGACCTATTTATTAACCACGAAGCAAGCACTGTGCCATGACACCACGAGAGAGAGACAGAGTGCGCAGTGTTATGGTGCGTGGAAATGGCGTGGGAGAGGAGGAGGATAACGGGGGAAGGAAGGGAGATATGGAGGAAGGGGAGGAAAGGGGAGGAAAGGGGAATACCAAGCGTGTAACCTCCCCTCAACACGATTACTGTGACTCATAAACCAGACGCGGAAATCACAACAAAAAAAAAAAAGGGAGGAAAAAATATATTTCCCTCCCCTCCTCATCCCCTTCCCTTCCCTCCTCTTTCCCATTCCCCATATCCTTCTCCCCTCACCTCATCTCTCATTTCCTTCCTCTCCCCCTCCCTCTCTTCTCCCTTTCTCTATCCTCTCTCATTTCCTCTCCCCTCCCTACTCTCTCAAACTTCCTCTTTCCTCCCCCTTGCTCAATCTATCTCCCTTTCCCTCCCTAGCATGCCTTTTCCTATTGTGGTTCCCTCCCTTCCCCTTCCCTCCACGCTCTTTCCCCCCTCCTCCCTTACTTCCTGTCCTCTCTCCTTCTCTCCTTCCCTTCCACACTTCTACGTGACTAAAATCTCTCCTTAATTCGTTTTTTTCCCTCACCTCTTTTTCCTTCCTTTTCTCTAATTCTTCTCTTTTAGGTCATTGTTTCCTTTCTTTAATTCTTTTTACTTTCTACTTTTCTCTTCGTTATCTCCTTCGTCTTTCTCTCTCGATTCCTCCCTTCGCTGCTAGCTACTCTTTCTCCTTCACATCCTTTTCCTTTCTTTCCCTCTATTCCTTCTCTATTTTCTCTTATTCCTATTTCCATCTTCTTTCCTTCTCTTCATCTTGATTCTCCTTTCTACTAATTGTTATGTACTCTTATTTTTCTTTTTTCTTTCCTTTTCCTCATCACTTTTCTCATTCCCTCTTCTTATTCCGTTCCTCACTCTTCCTTCATTCCCTCTTCTTATTCCTTTTCCTATTTCCACTTTATCAATTGTCTTATCGTTTTGAAAATTCTCCTCTTCACTTTTCTTTTATCTTTCTCTTTCTTCTCTTTCTTCCTCCTCTCGTATCCTATCTCTCTTTTCCCTCTCTTTCTACACCAGTTATCTTCACACTTTTTGCCAGCTATTCCTCCTTACTCTTCCTCTTCCTCTTGCTCCCCCTCTCCTTCCCCCTGACCTTCACCTCCTTAGGCCTCCCCTCCTCTCACTCGTCTCCCCCTCCCCCTCCATGGCAGTGACCTAGTGGGCGAAAGGCACGGGTGGTCACTAGTGCCAGATGTCCTTAGCTCTCTCTCTCTCTCTCTCTCTCTCTCTCTCTCTCTCTCTGTGTGTGTGTGTGTGTGTGTGTGTGTGTGTGTGTGTGTGTGTGTGTGTGTTTGCCCGTCAGCTGTAACTCTTTTGTCATGTTTTGGCTCCGTCCGTCCGTCCATCTGTCTGTCTGTCTGTCTGTTTCTGTTTGCGAGGGTGTGAATGACAGACTGAGGGGAGTGGGGATAACGGGGAGAGAAGGATGTACGGGAGGAAGGATGCTGGGGAAGGAAGGATATGAAGGAGGTATGAAGTAAGAGGGAAGGAGGCTGAGGAAGAAAGGATGCAAGGGGAGGAAAAATGCTTGGGAGAGAACAAAGCAGGGAGGAAACATAAGAAGGAGGTAAAACATAAGTGAGGAAAAATGCTGAAGAGAGAAGATCTGGAGAGAAAGGATGCCTGGGGTGAGAACGAAGCTAGGGAGGGAATTGTGCTGGGGAGGAAAGGATGCTGGGGAGAGAAGGATGATGGGGAGAGAAGGGTACTGAGGAGGAAAGGGTACTGAAGGAAGGAGGAGGATAATGAAGAAAAATATACAAGAAAGGAGGAAAAACAAAAAAAAGTTATTATTATTGTTATTCCTTGTCGTGCGCATTTCATTTTTTATTTTTCCTGCACTTCCTTTAATTTCTTCTTTATTTTCTAGTTTAATTATTGTTTTCCATTTCACGACACGACCACCACCACCACCACCACCACCACCACCACTACCATCACTACTACAAACATTCGTGTAGTTCTGATACTTTTCATGATGCTTTTCTTATCTTCCACTCCTCCTCCTCTTCCTCCTCCTCCTCCTCCTCCTCCTCGAAATCAGATATGCTTATCACAATCAAACACTATTCAATATTCATAATATGACGTCACATGAGGAGGAGGAGGAGGAGGAGGAGGAGGAGGAGGAGGAGAAGAAGAAGAAGAGAAGAGAAGAGGAGAAAGAAGAGGAGGAGGAGAAAGGCAACAATAACACAGCTGCCGAAAAGAGAAGAGAGAGAGGGAGAAGGAAGGAAGCAGAGGAAGAAGAGGAGTAGGAGAATAGGAGGGAGGGAGGAAGGGAGAAATGAGGCAGCGGGGAGATGAAAGAGGGAGATGAAAAGGGAGAGGAAGGGGGGAGAGGAGGGAGAGGACACTAGACCCTTCCCATCAGGGTGTTACGGTGATGTATGTGTCCTCTCCCTCTCCCTCTCTCTCCCTCTTAGCGTAGCATACTGAGGTGTTGGGAGAGGGGTGAGGGGGGTGTTGGAGATGTGGGGGGCAGGTGTGCTGGGGTGAAATTTGATATCAGGGGGGTACTGTGGCCATGCTGAGTGACGGACATGTGTTAGAGAGAGAGAGAGAGAGAGAGAGAGAGAGAGAGAGAGAGAGAGAGAGAGAGAGAGAGAGAGAGAGAGAGAGAGAGAGAGAGAGAGAGAGAGGATAGTAATAACACAATAACTCAATAAATATACAAAGAACGGTAATAACATGAAAATGCTAATCTGGAGAGAGAGAGAGAGAGAGAGAGAGAGAGAGAGAGAGAGAGAGAGAGAGAGAGAGAGAGAGAGAGAGAGAGAATAGTAATAACACATTAATTCACTAAATATACAAAGAACGGCAGAGAAGGAAACCCTATTGGACATCTAACCTAACCTAACCTAACCTAACCTAACCTAACCTAACCTAACCTAACTAAACCTAACTAAACCTAACCTAACTTAACTTAACCTAACCTAGCCTAACCTCTCACCATATTAGACAATACCATAAAAACCAACCAATAAATACCTAAATAGAACAAGAACAAATCTACCGAGAGAGAGAGAGAGAGAGAGAGAGAGAGAGAGAGAGAGAGAGAGAGAGAGAGAGAGAGAGAGAGAGAGAGAGAGACACTAAGTTCCGCACAAATCTTTCAATATAACAACGAGCACGTGTGTGTGTGTGTGTGTGTGTCTGTGTGTGTGTGTGTGTGTGTGAGGCCAGGTGGGAGGGAAAGGACAGGAGGAGGAGGAGGAGGAGGGAGAGGAGCGAGACTAGGCTTGTGTGTGGGGGAAGAGCGGAGTGTGATTCGAAACGCCAGCTGCAGAGAAAGAAGGGGAGAGGAGAGGGGGGAGGGGAGGGGAGAGGAGGGAGGGGGCAGAGGAGAAGGGGGAGGGGAGAGGAGTAAGAGCAAAAAAGAAAGATAAAAAAAGACTTGACACTAACTACTTTTTCATTTCAAGCTTGTATCCCTCTCACTCTCTCCCCACTCCCTCTCCCTCTCCCTCTGTCCCATACACGAGGGGAAGCACGTGTTCAACCTTTGTCACGCTGGTGAGGGGAAGTACGGGGAGAGGGAGAGGGGAGAGGGGAGCGGGGAGAGACACATGAACATAGGGCTACTAGTGGCTGGGAGAGGATAAGGTTAGAGGGGAGGAAACCACGACACATGTGGGGAGGGGGAAGGGGTGGGGAGGGAAAAGGAAGGGAGAGGAGGGGAGAGGAGGGGAGACTAATATGAGGCTAAGCTGAGGGGAATAAACGAACAATTGATATGACATTTAGTTGTGCTGGGGGAGGACAGATTGTGGTGGTCAGGAGGAGGAGGAGGAGGAGGAGGAGGAGGAGGAGGAGGAGGAGGAGGAGGAAGAGGAGGGTGTAGGCTGGTATTTGTAGTGATGATGATTCTACGTACATTATGAGGCTCGTGGTGGTGGAGGAGGAGGAGGAGGAGGAGGAGGAGGAGGAGGAGGAGGAGGAGGAGGAGGAGGAGGAGGAGGAGGAGGGAATACTATATAAGGAAAAGAGGAAATGCTTGGAGAGAGAGAGAGAGAGAGAGAGAGAGAGAGAGAGAGAGAGAGAGAGAGAGAGAGAGAGAGAGAGAGAGAGAGAGAGAGAGAGAGATCAGTGGAGCAGTCACTTACAATGAGGTCAAATATTGAGTGAGGTTAAGAGGAAGAAGGAGAGTTAGGGAGAGGAAAAAGAAGAGAAGAGGAGGGAAGAAATAAGGAAAATATGAGGAAGAAAGAGAGGAAAGAGGAAAGGAGAGAAGGAAGAGGGTAGAAATGAAAATGAAGGGCAAGGACGAGAGAGAGAGAGAGAGAGAGAGAGAGAGAGAGAGAGAGAGAGAGAGAGAGAGAGAGAGAGAGAGAGAGAGAGAGAGACGTACCCTAAGAGGCATCCTAAGTCTATGTTGTGACTCGATCCTGCCCCTTGAGAGTGACCCAGCGTGACCCAAGTGTGACCCAAGTGTGACCTAAGAGTGACCCACGAGGAAGAACCCTCCCGTGCTCTCCTTCCGTTCCTTTTTAAACCACAAAGGACAAAAGGATTCATTGTGGACCCTTCTCCTCTTCCTCCTCCTCCTCCTCCTCCTCCTCTTCCTCTTCCTCCTCCTCCTCCACCTCCTCCTTCTTTTTATTCTCTTGCAAAAATATAGGTAAAAAAAGTTCTTGAGAGGAATTCGGACAAAGAAAACGATTTTTTGGGGGGTTTTCCGAAAATTTTGGCTATTTTCTCTCTCTCTCTCTCTCTCTCTCTCTCTCTCTCTCTCTCTCTCTCTCTCTCTCTCTCTCTCTCTCTCATTATTTCTTAAAACTTCGGGACACAAACTAAACACGAAAATTCTACGCAAGAAATGAATGAAGAAAGGAAGGAAAGGAGTAAAAACAATGAAAAGACATGACAGAAAAATACAAGAAAGGAGAAATATGAGGGAACAGAAAAGTGAGGGAGAAGAAAATAAAAAAAGTGGGGTGAATTAAGAGAAATGAGAGTGACAGAGGGAAGGGGAAAAGAAAGGAATTTGTGAGGAAAGGGCGAGAGGAACAGTGGGGAGTGACGTGTGAGGGAGAAAGGGAAGGGAGAAATAATGAGAAGGGGGAAAGAGAGGGAAGAGAAAGATGGCCAGTAGAGAGAGACAGACAGAGAGAAGAAGAGTGAGGAGGAAAGGAAGAGGAAGGAAGAACGAGAAGACAGGAAGAGAGAAGAAAAAGATGAATACAGGATAAATGCGAGAAAAGAAAAAAAAGGAAGAACAAAAGTAATTTAAGAAGAGAGAAAAGAGGATACATGAGGAAGGAGAGAGAGAGAGAGAGAGAGAGAGAGAGAGAGAGAGAGAGAGAGAGAGAGAGAGAGAGAGAGAGAGAGAGGAAATGAGGGTAAGGAGGCTATGGTCATTCGGTCAGGAAGAACATTGTATGGATGGATGGAGCCAGAGGACCGTTTTCTATGGGACACTTAAAACCACCTCCCCTCCTCCTCCCTCCTCCTCCTCCTCCTCTTCCTCCTTTCCCTCCACACCAATACGCTTTCTTTTCTTCTTCTTTTACCACACTGAAGGAAAAACCGCATTCCTCGCTCCGTTTTTCTTAAGAAATTTAGACGTTGGGAATACACGACTGGAGGAGGAATAGAATGACAGGAGGAGGAGGAGGAGGAGGAGGAGGAGGAGGAGGAGGAGGAGGAGGAGGAGGAGGAGGAGGAGAAGGAGGCGAGAGGTGAAAGAAGAAGAAGAAGAAGGACAACAACAACAATATTTCACGAGAAGGACGCGGAGTAGAAGATGAAGGAGAAGAAGAAGAAGGGGAAGAAGATGAAAAAGAAGAAGAAGAAGAAGAAGAAGAAGAAGAAGAAGAAGAAGAAAGAAAAGAAGATTGATTTAAAGCTCCACAACAAACAACAACAACAACAACAACAACAACAACAACACAAAGATAAAAAACCAAAAACGCCTTTATGACAAACAAACCTTGATGAAAGAGAAACATGCTTAAGGAAACACAAAACACTGAGTAAAACAAAAGGAAAAATAAATACAAGAACACATGACCCCCCATTCTCTCTCTCTCTCTCTCTCTCTCTCTCTCTCTCTCTCTCTCTCTCTCTCTCTCTCTCTCTCTCATATAAACACACTTAATAGGCCACACCCAGAGAACAATTGCATTGCTAAATATAGAGGAAGAGGAGGAGGAAGCGGAGGAGGAGGAGGAGGAGGAGGAGGAGGAGGAGGAGGAGGAGGAGGAGGAGGAGGAGGAGGAGGAGGAGGAGGAGGAGGAGGACTAATTATGGAAGAGTTAGTTGTGACATCTCAAAAGAAATAAAAGTTCGGTGTGTGTGTGTGTGTGTGTGTGTGTGTGTGTGTGTGTGTGTGTGTGTGTGTGTGTGTGTGTGTGTGTGTGTGTCACGTGCATCCTTCAACACAAAAAGATAAAGATCACAAAAAATAATACGTGGGAAGCTGATGCTGGGAGAGAGTGAGAGGTTTCAGTGTCCTCTTGGCTTCTCCCATGATGCTGGAGGAGGAGGAGGAGGAGGAGGAGGAGGAGCGGATATCTCTTCACCTCTCAAACATCGATCACGTTTCGTTGTCTAACCACTTTTGCTTCTTCTCTCTCCTCCTCCTCCTCCTCCTCGTCCTCCTCCTCCTCCTCCTCCTCCTCCTCCTCCTCCTCCTCCTCTCTTCCTTCAATCCTGCAAACGTTTTTTTATCTCAACTTAAAATATAATCAATAATCTGCAGTTCATAAAAAAACAAAACAACAACCACTCTTTCATAAACTTCTTTGTTTTATAAACTTTAACTTTCGTAGACAAGAGAGAAAAAGAGAGAGGGAGAGCAAAAAAAACCAAGAGAAAATAAAAAAACCCCACAATTTTCACATTTTTACACATTATTTTTACCCCTTTCTCTCCCACGTGTTGTCCATCACCTGTGGAGTCTTTGTATCAGTAGCATTTAGGTCAGCCACGCACTCACCTTTGCTAATAAGAGGTGAACACCCAACCGGTTCACCTGCCCGTCACTCATTAACCTGGCCGTGACTCCCAGGTGAGGCCACAGGTGCATTACAGGTAAAAGTGAGAGATAACGAAATGGAGAAAGGAACATCCACCTGCCATCCACCCCCACCTTGTACTGTACCCACCTGCTTGGTAACCGCACCCCACCTGTACCCACCTGTACCCCACCTACCCACTTACCTGTGTGAGAAACTGGCTGAGCATTTAATTACACAACCTCTCACCTGGGGGCGTGTTGGATGGGCGTTGCAGCATACCTCCCACACCTCCCACAGCCGCGCTACACCTTTACCTGACTTGCACATCTGTATAACACACACATACACACACACATACCTAACTCCACCACACCATATGTATAATTGTCGAGGCTTCCGTAACGCTGATTAACTCCGTATACACACATACATACTTATATGAACACACACACACACACACACACACACACACACACACACACACACACACACACGTAAGTTTAGCTCAATACCTATCATAAACATTTTTCTCTTCCCCATGTTACAGCAAACTTATCATTACACACACACACACACACACACACACACACACACACACACACACACACACACACACACACACACACAAACATACCTTAAACATCTGACTCATACCACACAAAAAAAGGGAAGAGAACGAGAAATATAAAACTAGAAATGAATGTAAGAAAAAAAAAATTCACTTTTAATTCAACGAAAGAGAGAGAGAGAGAGAGAGAGAGAGAGAGAGAGAGAGAGAGAGAGAGAGAGAGAGAGAGAGAGAGAGAGAGAGAGAGAGAGAGAGAGAGAGAGAGAGAGAGAGAATAAAGTCGGTTATTAGGTCCATCTTTACCTTCGCTGCCGTTCTATTATTTCCTGTTGAGAAATCTTAAGGCGTGGATGGTGGTGGGGAGAGAGGGAGGGGAGAGGGTGGAAGAGAGGGGAGAGGGTGGAAGAGAGGGGAGAGAGTTTTAAAAGTAAGGAATGGGGGGAGGGGAGGCGAAAACATTCAAATATGCATCCCTTTCTCTATCTCTTTGTCTGCTAACAACACCCCATACGCCCCTATACTAATATCTCCTTTCTCCCCATATCTATACTCCCCACAGCCCCCTCTCTCTCCTAGCACCCATCCTCCCTTTCCCTTCCCCTTCTCTCCCTTTCCCTCACTCGTTCTGTATCATTTTCATTTTCTCTTCCCTCTCTTTTTTACAGTTCTCCATCTCCCTCTTCTTCTTTTCCCCCCATCTTCTCTCTGCTCTTTCTCTCCAGTTCCCCATTCCTCCTTTCCCTTCTCTTTTCCCGACAATCTTCCTTTTCTTTTTTCCCACCTCGACATCTTTCATTTCCCTTCTTTTTCCCACAATTTTGCCCATAAGTTAAAATTTTCCCATCTCCTCATGGTTCCTCTTTCTTCCTGTTATTTCTTTTTTCCGTTTCCATTTATCTCCTTTCCCTCTTTTCTCTACCCCCCAGTCCTCTCCTTTCCTCTCCCTTCTCTCTCCCCTCTTTACACTCATTCCCCCCACTCTCTTACTTCTTCTCCCTTCTCTTTTCTTCCTCACTTTATCTACCCTTTTCCATCTCCTCTTCTCTTCCTATCCATTCTTTTACCATTCCGTCACTTTTCTTTCCCATTTCACCCTCCTTTTCCTCTTCTCTCCCAATCCTCTCGTCGCCTTTTCTCCCTTTTACTCCCCACTTCATTCTCCTCCTCCCTTCTTTCCCTGCCCATTCATTTCCCTTCCCCTCTCTTTCCTTCTCCAGCTATGAAACCTTCCTCCCCTTACTATTTCCCCATCATTCCCCATTCCCCACGCACACAGAATTGCCCCAGGGGACGCTGCGGGGGTGTTTCTCGCGTCTTGTGGGTGTGAAAGGACGCATGTACTGGACGGAAATGGGGAGGAAGGGGGAAGGGGAGGGGAAGGAAGAGGAGGGGGAGGGAGTAAGGAAGCAGGAAGGGAAGTAACGTGAGGATGGATGGGAATGAAAGGGAAGGGAAGAAATGAGGGTGATGGTGTAAGAGAGAGAGAGAGAGAGAGAGAGAGAGAGAGAGAGAGAGAGAGAGAGAGAGAGAGAGAGAGAGAGAGAGAGAGAGAGAGAGAGAGATACAGATAAACAGACAGAAAGAGAGAGAAAGACATAAAAACACGATAAGAAACAGACAGACAAACAAACAAACAGACACACACACACAAAAAAAAAAAAAACAAGAAAGAGAAAGACATACAGACAGACAGAAAAGCACACAAATGCAGAAAGACAAGAAGAGAGAACCTGATATGAAGAAAGGAAGGGAAGGTGATGCGTAGATACAGAGAGGAGGTGATGGGAGGCAAGTGTGGGCGCCATGAACAAGTGTGGAGGCAGCTGTGTGTGTGTGTGTGTGTGTGTGTGTGTGTGTGTGTGTGTGTGTGTGTGTGTGTGTGTGTGTGTGTGTGTGTGTGTGTGTGTGTGTGTGTGTGTGTGTGTGTGTCATGTACAGGTGTGTGGAGTGATACGTGTGCGGAGAGAGAGAGAGAGAGAGAGAGAGAGAGAGAGAGAGAGAGAGAGAGAGAGAGAGAGAGAGAGAGAGAGAGAGAGAGAGAGAGAGAGAGAGAGAGAGAGAGACGAACAAAAAGAGGCAGAACTGGCAGAAAATTGAATAAAAAGAGTACAGATAGAACGAAGCAAGAAATTGAGAAGCAAGAAAGAAAAGAATAACAAAACAAAACAAGAGGAAAGAAGAAAAATCTGAAAGGTAATAAGAACTTTTAGCAAGAAGAACAAGAAGAACAAGAACAAGAACAACAACAACAACAACAACAACAACAACAACAACTACTACTACTACTACTACTACTACTACTACTACTACTACTGCTACCGGTAAAACAGAAAACGCAGCGTCACTAATACGAGTCTTCAGGCAGTTACTCCAGTTACTTTAGTTCAAGAAGAAGGAGGAGGAGGAGGAGGAGGAGGAGGAGGAGGAGGAGGAGGAGGAGGAGGAGGAGGAGGAGGAGGAAAAATAATATAGAAACACAAGAATACGAGTACATCAATGACTGCCAACCAAAAAGTGTGTATAAGGATCTAGCCTATTCCACAAATCTTCACTATTAGTACAATACATATCAATAAACGCAATATATAACGCAAATAACACTTAAGTAATGTAATAATAAGTAATAAATAATAAGAATCCTTCCCTATACAAGAAAAGAAAGCAAGACATGTATATTGACACAGAAAAATTAAATAAATATAAATAATAAAGAAGAAATAACTGGAATACGAAAAAGAGACAATGAGGAGTGGATGAAAATGATAATATACAAAAATAAACTGAAAACAATAAAAGGAAAAAGAAACACAGACATGAAAATACAGACAAAGAAGATTGAATAAAAATAGTAATGAAAATAAAAACTGCAATGAAAGAGAAACACAGACATGAAAACACAAACAGAAAAAAATCGATGGAAAATAACAAGGAAAAAAAATAAGAACACAATGAAATACCAAAACAAAGACAACGAGGAACGAACGAAAATAAAAAAAATAAGAACAACGAATAAACAAAGAAACACACACAAAAAAAAACGAAAAATGAATAAAAAAAAAAAAAAACACACAAACATGAAAACATAAAACGAAGACCAGATGAGAAATAAAGAAAACAAAAGAAAGAAACAAAGAAACAGACATCAAAACAAAGGCAACCAGTATGTGAGTGGCAAACATGAGCGTGTCTGAGAGAAGCGAAAACTTACGTACTGGAATAAAGCGAGGAGCAAAAAACATCGGTCCCCTGCAGAGCTCCTCGTTATTACGTAGAGAGAGAGAGAGAGAGAGAGAGAGAGAGAGAGAGAGAGAGAGAGAGAGAGAGAGAGAGAGAGAGAGAGAGAGAGAGAGAGAGAGAGAGAGAGAGAGAGAGAGACTTAACTTCCGCCTTGTGAGCTGCTCCGAAATGTGAAAATGTTGAGAGAGAGAGAGAGAGAGAGAGAGAGAGAGAGAGAGAGAGAGAGAGAGAGAGAGAGAGAGAGAGAGAGAGAGAGAGAGAGAGAGAGAGAGAGAGAGAGAGAGAGAGAGAGATTTACTTATTTGCGCTTTATGACAAGTTCGTAATGTGTTGAGGAGAGGAAAAATAACAATAATAATAACAATGATGAAAAAATAATAATAAGGAGGAGAAGAAAAAGAAGAAGAAGAAGAAGAAGAAGAGGAAGAAAAGTAGAAGATGATGATGTTTGTTAAGTCGAAAAAAAAAAACAAGAATGAGGGAAAGAAAGACTAACATTACATCAACAATCAGAGAGAGAGAGAGAGAGAGAGAGAGAGAGAGAGAGAGAGAGAGAGAGAGAGAGAGAGAGAGAGAGAGAGAGAGAGAGAGAGAGAGAGAGAGAGAGAGAGAGATGAAAGTGGAAGTAGGGCAAAAGTTGAAGGAAGAGTGAGAGGGAAAGAAAGAAAAAAAAGTGTGATAGTGGAACGAGAGAGAGAGAGAGAGAGAGAGAGAGAGAGAGAGAGAGAGAGA
>NC_087172.1:5307500-5312500 GCF_035594125.1 Scylla paramamosain | reverse complement strand
CTCTCTCTCTCTCTCTCTCTCTCTCTCACACACACACACACATCCCTGCCACCACACACCCACCTCACTAATATCCAGCAATTCTTTCATCATTTCTCCGTGTTCCTCTTCCTTCCCTCTCTCTCTCACACACACACACACACACACACACACACATGCTCCCTGCTTCACCCCCTCGCTCACTCCAACATCTCTCATCACTCCAACGCTGCCTCCCTCCCACTGTGTAATTATATGTAATTCACTTTGGTTCATTATGTTTCGGATGAGAAACGTAGCGAGAACGGCTGATTATTATTATAGATTATCGTGATTACTTAAGCTGTTCACTGCCTTGAATGACCCGCAGCTGTGAGGTGCAGTCTATGTATTATTTTCCTGTGATTCAATTCTTAGCTGTATGAATTTCACGTTTTCTTTTTCTATACTGTATTCGTTTCCGACCTGTAATGTTTCTCTTATTTACTAATTTCTTTAGTATTTTTTTTTATGGGAGAAGGAATTAGCGTTTTATTTACTTATTTAATTTTTTATTTAATTTTTTAACCTGGATCTGTTTTCATTTGAGTCTTCCTCCATTGTGCATATATATATATATATATATATATATATATATATATATATATATATATATATATATATATATATATATATATATATATATATATATATATATATATATATATATATATATATATATATATATATAAACTGTTTTGTTTTCCTTGATACAACCAAAACACTCTCCTTCAATATTTCCCTCTGCAATCTCTTGTTACCAAACCAAAAAATTAATAAGTAGAATATAGATAAATAAAAATAAAATAAATAAATGGATGAATAAACAATAATGAAAAAAATAGAAACTAAAATAAAAAAATAAAACGAATAAATAAATAAATAAACAAATAATAAAAAAATAAACCAACAAAAAATACAATAAGACAAATAAATAAACAGTATAAAAAACAAAAATAAATACATAAATAAACAAAACAAATTATCAAAATAAATAAAGAATAAGAAAGTTACAGAAAGCATTACGAAAGAATCCCAAGCCCTTAGTAAACACAAGCTTGTCCTATTACGTAACAGAGACTGGAAAACACAAGACAAAAGAGAAGGACAAGAAGGACACAGCAGCAAGACACAATACGGAAGCAGAAGTAAGGATAAGGACGTTAAACATTCCCCCCCGACACACACACACACACACACACACACACACACACACACACACACACACACACACACACAAACAAACACTGCACAGATGCACTACGTAATAGAATAAATGCATGAATAAGCTGAGTTAACAAGATACAGTTTAATATAGTGTATAAATTAATAACTAAGTTGATAAATACGTAACTAAACATACGTAGAAGCATTGGTATAAATGTGTGTGTGTGTGTGTGTGTGTGTGTGTGTGTGTGTGTGTGTGTGTGTGTGTGTGTGTGTGTGTGTGTGTGTAATTTGAGATCGCCTTCAGCTTACCCGGAAAAGAAGATTAACTGATTACTTTTTCTTTCTTTTATTGATCTTCCACCCTGACATTACTACTAATTATAATAAGCAAAATAACACCACGCACTCCTTTTATTTTTTCCCTTTTCCTTTTTTCCCCTCTCACTCTGATATTGCCAGTAATTATAACGAACAAAGTAAAACCAAACATTTGTACTCTTTTTTTTTCCTTCATTATTTTCTACCTCTCACTAATTATAACAGAAATAAAATCAAACACACTTAATTTTTTTCTCCTTTCTATTTTAAACCCCCCTCTGACACTACTACTACTAATAATACTAATCAACAAAACAACTCACACAATAAAGAAAAAACAAAACAAAACATCGAATTATCAACTTAAACTCAGACAACGCATTTACTTCAGCCATCATAACTAAAGTATCCTAAATTCCCAGCATTCAAACACACTACATTAGCCTTAAACACTCAGGAATAGGAAGAGCAAACGTTTCCCCACTGCCAAACGTAGCTCGAATAAAAAAAAAAAAAAATTCTTCTCACGATTACTTCCAAAACCAAAGGACGCACAGGTGAACCACTAATTAATGCGGATTAGTGGAAAGAATACAGGTGACGAGTAAAAAGAAGGAAGAAGGAAGTGAGAATGAAAGATGATAATGGTGATATTTCAAGGGCTTCGTCAGTCTCTCTCTCTCTCTCTCTCTCTCTCTCTCTCTCTCTCTCTCTCTCTCTCTCTCTCTCTCTCTCTCTCTCTTTG
Source organism: Scylla paramamosain (assembly GCF_035594125.1). NCBI lineage: Eukaryota > Metazoa > Arthropoda > Malacostraca > Decapoda > Portunidae > Scylla > Scylla paramamosain. Next base: position 5,310,249 of record NC_087172.1, on the reverse strand, counting down.
AATGTGCATATAAATTTCTTCACATGTGATTGACTGGTGACGCAACGACGGAGAGAGAGAGAGAGAGAGAGAGAGAGAGAGAGAGAGAGAGAGAGAGAGAGAGAGAGAGAGAGAGAGAGAGAGAGAGAGAGAGAGAGAGAGAGTATAAACACATATACAGAATGGCACACACACACACACACACACACACACACACACACACACACACACACACACACACACACACACACACGCACGCACGCACGCACGCAAACACACACACACCCTTCATCTCTTTCGGATCACATAACGCCCAAACTTTCACTATTTCACAAGAAGGCTTTTCCCCCGCGGCGACACAACGCGGAAGGGAAAAGTGTGAAAAAAAAAATAACATCCAACGAAACACGAAATACTATACATGACTTTTGTGTAGCAGAGGGAAAAGAGAGACCAGAGAGAGGAGAGATAAAAAAATGATGAAGTTAGAGAAAAAGGAAAAAAAAAACAAGAGGGAAAGTAGACAAAAAAGGAGAAACAGGGAAAAATATTGAGAAAAGGAAAAACTGAGAGAAGTAATAAAACAGAAAAGGAAAAAAAAACGGAGGAAAGAGAGAGAAAAGGAGAACTGAGAAAAAAAGGAAAACGGAAAATTTGAGGAAAAGAAAAGGAAAACAGATGGAAAAGTAATGAAAAAAAAGAAAAATTTAAGGATAAAAGAAAGAAAAGGAAAAATGGACGGAAAAGCAAAGATAGAAAAAAGGAGAAACAAGGAAAAGTATAACAGAGAGAAATGAGAAACAGAAAAGCAATTAGAGAAAAGGAGAAAAAGGAAAGGAAAAACACGGAAAAAGAAATAGAGAAAACGAAAACATTGAAAATAAAAAAGAAAAGAAAAACGAAACTGGGGAAAAGTACCAACAGAGAAAAGGAGAAAAAGGAAAAAAAAAGAAAACGAAAAAAAATATATAAAGTCCATTCGATTTTCCTCCAAAAGTGTCTTGGCTGGACTTCGAAACCGTAAAAGGCTAATTTGAGTGAGTTTGTCATTTAGTTGTTGAAAGGTCATAACACGAGGAAGTCTCTCTCTCTCTCTCTCTCTCTCTCTCTCTCTCTCTCTCTCTCTCTCTCTCTCTGGAAAGAAAATAGAAAACGTATGAAACTGACAAGTCGATTCCCAAGGTCACGTTTTCATTAACTTCTTTCTTCTCTTTATTTTCTCTTTTTCCTTTTCCGTCTCCTCCTCTTCTTCTTTCTCTATTTCCTCGTCTGCCTTCTCCTCCTCATTTTTCTCTATTTCCTCATCTTTCACTAGCTCCTCTTCCTCCTCCTCTTTCTCTATTTCCTCGTCTTCCTCCTCCTCCCTTATCTATATTTCCTCATCTTTCTCCAGCTCCTCCTCCTTCACTTTCTCACCACCCTCCTCCTCCTCCTCCTCCTTCTGTTTCCCTCTTCTGTCACTTCCTCATTTCTTTCACCTCTTTCTTTTACTCCTCTCAATACTGCTTCTCCTCCACCCTCCAATTCCCCTCCACATCCTCCTCCTCCTCCAATTCTTACACTTTTTAATTTTCTCCACCACCATCACCACCTCCTACTCCTGCTGCTTCTTTTTCACCATCAGGAGAGAAAGTTTGACAGGTGAGAAAACAGCAACAAGACGACAAAAAAATCAGAGGAAAGAAAGGCCTGGCTTGCACCTTCATCAGCGCCACAATAATAAAGGTGGTCACGGCGCTCACCTGACGACCCTGTGCACGTGTTGGCAGGTATAGGTGGGTGTCCGGGTGGGTGTCCGGGTGTGTGTGTGTGTGTGTGTGTGTGTGTGTGTGTGTGTGTGTGTGTGTGTGTGTGTGTGTGTGTGTGTGTGTGTGTGTGTGTGTTCTGTGCAATGTTATCTGAGGTGTAGAGAGTTGTAGGGTGTTCTGTAGGTGTTGGGGACTGAATGGTGTTGATAGTGGTGTAGATGTAGTACAGATTCACTTCTGGTGGAAATACCGTAATTATCTGAAGGTGTGAGAGTTTTCAGTGCAAAGCCATGAGGTGCAGAGAGTAGCAGGGTGTTCCTTACGTGCTTGGAAATGAGTGGAGTTGATATAAGTGCCTGGAGTGGTGTAGAGTCCAAAGGTGTTATAAACTGATTCATGATGATATGAAATGCTTTGTGTTGTACGGTAGATAGGAGCTGTAGGCGAACTCGTGGTGCTGACTGACGCTTTGCACGGTGTCATATAGTGTTGATATAGAGTGCTTACCGTGTTATAGGGGACCCATAGACTAACTTCTTGGAGCTAAATTATCCCTGGGTACAATTTTGAGGTGTTAATGGGTGCCGTGGAATGTCTATAGATGATGGGGACTTTACGGTGGTGTTGTGGAGTGCTGACAGTGCCATAAACGGTGCATAGGTGCGGGTGACAGCATGGTGGTGTTATGGAGAAGTTAGAGAGTTCATATTAACTACAACCTGACTCTCTGCAGTGAAAGTGAGCCTGTATCTGCCACGTGATGGGAGAAGGTGTCACTCTCATACGTGCGGTAAACAGAGGGTACATTCCTGTCGATTTCACATGCAGGCAACCTATTGTATTGTTGTATTATGTATTGTTATTTGATGTCCCGGTTCATGGTTATTTCCAAGCCTGGCGCAAGTTGTCATTAGCGTCGCGTGCAGTCCTGACAGGTGCAGGTAACGTGGCTCTGTGACGTAGAATGAGAGAGAAAGCAGTTAAGAAGCCGAGTGGTAATGAGTCTGTGTGTTATGAAAGTA
>NC_087172.1:5280000-5302500 GCF_035594125.1 Scylla paramamosain | reverse complement strand
TTTATTATTGTTGTTATTGTTTATTAAGATTGTTTATTAGGATTTATTTATTGATATTTATTTGTCAGTCCATGCAAACAAAATGAGGGACCGTGAATGAAAATGAGTGAGTGAGTGAGTGAGTGAGTGAGTGAGTGAGTGAGTGCGTGAGTGCGTTCGTGAGGCAGCGATCCATCCTTTCACTACATGTATGAGAGTTCCTGGTCGATGTCACTTGAGATATCCGCTGCTTGGAGGAGGAGGAGGAGGAGGAGGAGGAGGAGGAGGACGCACAAGAGCTGAAGAAGAGGGAAGAGGACCACAAGCACTGAAGAGAGAGAGAGAGAGTGAGAATACAAATGTAGTGTGGACAGATTTGAGAGCAGTGAGGCATAACGTCAAGAGGAGGAGGAGGAAGAAGAGAAGGAGGAGGTGGAGGAGAGGAAGAAGGAGGTTGAAAGGGAGAAGGAGCAGGAGAAGGAGGTTGAGAGGGAGAAGGAGCAGGAGAGGAGAGGAGGAAAGGGAAATGAATGCAATAAGAATGAACGGACCAGGTTATGTTGCAAGTCCTCACTGCCAGTCACCGCCAGGCCACCCACCACCTGCCCGCCCCCTCACGTGCCGCCCCCTGCAGCGCCCGCCCGTCTGCCCGCCTTCACTTCACGCGCGTGCACTGACCCATAGCCCCCGTGTGAGAGTGTGAGTGAGTGTACTGCTCGTATCTGACACCTGCATCACTACTGTTACTCTCGCTACACTTGTTCCTATGTACGTGTCGCTTGTTACTATTATTATTGCTATTGTTTTTAATGGTATTTTTTTTTTTTTCGTAACGCTATCATGACTGTCTATATTATTGTCATTATATCGACTACTACTACTACTATTACTTTATTTTTTCACTACCTTCACAACCAACATCACTAATAACAAAACGATTCTCTCTCTCTCTCTCTCTCTCTCTCTCTCTCTCTCTCTCTCTCTCTCTCTCTCTCTCTCTCTCTCTCTCTCTCTCTCTCATAACACATCACCATCACCATCACTATCTCCCACCACAGCAATGACAAGTAAAGCCACATTTTTCCCTTCCCTTCCTCCTCTCCCTTCGCCACCCGCATCAGGTTACGAAGCAAAAATAGAATAAAAAGTGGAAAGCAAGAGAAAAAAAAATGAAAATAACCCAGGGAGGAGCAACAACATTATTATAAACTTTCATCGAGAACCAGGAAGGGAGAATGAAGAAGAAGAGGAGTCAACGTGGAAAAGAGACGGATTGTGGAATGATGAAAAGAAGAAAAGGAAATGAAACTGGAAAAATAAGTAAAGAAAAAAATATTCTCTTCCTAGATTACAGAACGACGATGGAAAATAAAATGAAAATAAAAAAAACGAGAAGGAAAATAAAAAAAAACAACATCCCCTCTCTAGACTGTAGAACGAAGAAAAGAAGAAAAGAAAATGAAAAAGAAACCGAAGAAAAGCATTCCCTTCCTAAATTGTGAAACGAAAAAAAAGAAAAAGAAAATTGAAAAAAACATTCCCTTTCTAGATTACAGAACAACGAAGAAAAGAAAAGAAAAGTGGAAAAACGAGAAGAAAATTGAACTAAACATTCCCTTCCTTTCGAAATACATAACTCACTCACACCTACCACACACACACACACACACACACACACACACACACACACACACACACACACACACACACAGTCTTGACATTTACACTTTTCTCTACAACCTCCGTTACCTGTGTGATTTAGAGTTCTAGGTAAGCATATATCATTGTTCCTTTCACTAATAACAGAGTCCACTGCCCTATTGCCCAGCGGGACTAACTCTCATTTTCAGCCTTTTTTTTTTTGTGAGTGTTGGAGGCGAGGCGTTTTCTCCTTTGATTTTGCATAATGTAGACTAGTTCTGGAGGAGGAGGAGGAGGAGGAGGAGGAGGAGGAGGAGGAGGAGGAGGAGGAGGAGGAGGAGGAGGAGGAGGAAGAAGAAAAGGATGGTGATGACATGGTGAAGAATACTGATGAAGAAAAGTGATGGAGGAGGCGTAGAAGGACGGGAAGAAGAGGAGGAAGGGGAAGATGACAAGGTGGAAGAGGTGGAGGGAAGAGGAGGAGGAGGAGGAGGAGGAGGAGGGGAGAGCCGCCCTGAGCTTCACTACCTAATAAGGACGGTGTGAGGAGTTTTGGTGTGGTCATCTCAACTCATCCTTGTCAGCTTGAATTTTGCTTCCTTCCATCTCTCTCTCTCTCTCTCTCTCTCTCTCTCTCTCTCTCTCTCTCTCTCTCTCTGTCTGTCTGTCTGTCTGTCTGTCTGTCTGTCTGTCTGTCTGTCTGTCTGTCTGTCTGTCTGTCTGTCTGTCTGTCTGTCTGTCTGTCTGTCTGTCTGTCTGTCTGTCTGTCTGTCTGTCTGTCTGTCTGTCTGTCTGTCTGTCTCTCTCTCTCTCTCTCTCTCTCTCTCCTCTCTCTCTCTCTCTCTCTCTCTCTCTCTCTCTCTCTCTACAGGTTTGATTTTTTTTAGCTATGACAGTTATACAGGAGGAGGAGGAGGAGGAGGAGGAGGAGGAGGAGGAGGAGGAGGAGGAGGAGGAGGAGGAGGAGGAGGAGAAGGAGGAGGTACTAGTATAAACAAGTCGACATAATTATCATCTCATCTCTCTTCTCTTCTTTATAATGCCATTTTTTTTGCTAAACAGTTACAATTACTTCCAAAACAGCCATGCAAGGGCTTAATACCTTTTTGCTACCTGGCTAACCTAAGTTATCTTAAGTAACCTCTTGTAGGAAGCTATAACATGAAATTCTCAACTTTACTGCCACTTATACATGCTTCCAACACGCCAATCCCTTCGCAAACATAAAAATGAGGAGGATTATCTTTCTACACTAGTCAGGTAAGGTCATATATGGTAAATCATGCTGCACTCTGACCAAAGCAGCTGCCGCGTGAGGGAAACGAACCTGCAACCTTTCAGCCACGAGTCAAACACCTCACCACGAAGCCAAGGGAAAGAAAGAGCAAGAACAGAAAGATACAGTGAAGATCAAGGCACGAGGGAATCGAACCTGCAACCTTTCAGACCAACACCTCACACGAAGCCAGACGAAGAGAGAGAGAGAGAGAGAGAGAGAGAGAGAGGAGAGAGAGAGAGAGAGAGAGAGGAGAGAGAGAGAGAGAGAGAGAGAGAGAGAGAGGAGAGAGAGAGAGAGAGAGAGAGAGAGAGAGAGAGAGAATGAGAACATGAGCGCAGGAACAGAAAGATACAGTGGAAATCAAGGCATGACCATAAGAGGAAGCAAACAAACAAAGAGGTGAGGCAGCAACAGGCACACCTACCAAGCCAGGCCAGGTGAGTGCACAGGTGTGTTGGGCGGTCAGCGAGCGACAAAGACAGGTAACTAAGGTTCACTCTCGCCACTCCTGCAGGTTTTACAACGGTGGTGCGGGGTTCTACAAGGGTGGTGATGGCGGTGATGGTGATAGGGGTGATGGTAGTGATGGTGGTGGTGGGTGAGGTTTTTCAAGGTAGTGGTGGTGGTGGTGGTGAGTGGTTCTACAGAGATAAGAGAAGGTTCTATGAAGGGTAAGAGTGAATAGGAAGGTTCTACAGTGGTGATGGTGGTGGATAGGGATGGAATATTATGTAAAGGGTAATGACAGGAATTATACAGGTGGTGAACTGGAAATATGGGTCGATTCTACAGTAATGGGATTTGAAGGAGTGGACAGGGAGACCACAGAGGCACGGGAGAATTCTACAGTGCTGATGATTCGGATGCTCAGAAGGTGAAAAATGCTCCTACAAAGATGTAAGAGGGGATAGCAAGGTTTCTATGGTAAAGAGAAGGGATTTGCATGGATGTAGATAGTGGCAAGTGGGTGGTGGTGGTGGTGGTGGTGAAGAGATTATACCAAAAACGAGGTGATAGTGGAAAACAGCAGGGATTTATAGTGTGGAAGTGGTGGATATTAGGTGGTGGTGGGTGTGGTGTGGGAAGGAGAAAGAAAAGAGAAGGTTCATTGATGGTAATGAGTGGGTGATAGTGGTGATGGTGAATAGGGGGTAATGGGGGGGTATGGGGGATTCGAACTGGTAAAATGGAGAAGTCATCCGGGGTACTGTGGGGTGAGTGACCTGACGGGGCGAGGCTGCAGCAGTACCCCGACTCAACGGACACGCGTGACCTACCCTGCATGGGCCCGCCCCGCCACCTGCCGCCCCACCCAGCCCCGCCACTCGCCCCGCCACCCGCCCCGCCCCGCCGAGCCAGCTGGTGCCACGCGACGCCCTACACGCCATCTGGCACTCGCAAATCCCTCTGTCACATGTCAAATAGCCTGGTTGTGTCCTAAGGGTGTTCAGGTCAGGCTTCTCTTGCTCTCCCTGAAGCAAAGAATCGTTTATCATTACGTCTCTCTCTCTCTCTCTCTCTCTCTCTCTCTCTCTCTCTCTCTCTGGAAGGAAGGAAAGTGGTGATGAGGTGCCTCGGTTTCTTTCCCCTCAGCACCACCACCACCACGTAATTACTCCGTCCCTTCACCTCATCCACCACCACCACCACCACCACTACCACCACCACCACGACACGTCCTCACCAATCCAACAAGCTGTCTGCCGCACCGCCACTCCCTCCCTCCCTTCCTCACCACCACTGTCACCACCACCACTACGCTATCACTACGCACCACACTTGCCTAACCACACCACCACAACAACACCTCTAAGCTTTGTTCACGTACACACACACACACACACACACACACACACACACACACACAGTACATCACCGTGAGTTACCTGTGTATAATCTGTGTCTTGCTGTAATATGTACCTTTATGATTTAGAACCAGAGCCTGCCGGATGTGACAGGTACACCCCGCTACCGTACCTGGCTGTACTAGGGGTGGGTGGTGGGGTGGGGAGTGTAAGTACAAGGGGGAGCATGACGCAATGGGGTGCAATGAAGACTCCAAGCTACCGTGAGTACAAGTGGGTGGGTGGCTTGGTGACTGGCGCTGTGATTGGGTGAATGCAAAAAAAGGAGGGAACGAAATGTGAAAGTGATTGAGTGATTGAATGAGTGAATTAAAAGGGTTGCATGGAGTCTAAGTGGCTGGGATGAACATTAAAGGGTTGAACAAAGAAGTGAGTGGAGGAATAATGGAATAATCACGAGGGGTTTACGAATGAGTGAATGAATATATAGGAGTGAGTAGGACGAAGCATTTAATTCCCTGTTGACTCTCCCACTCCCTCTCCCTCGCCCTCCCGCTGCCTGGATCCTCCGCTTCCCCGCTCACTGCACTCTTTCCGGCGCCTCGCTCCTCACGCTCCTCTTCTTTTGTCTGCCTCGCCAAATCCTCGACTTCCTCTCGTGTTAAGGAAGCGATTACCTGACGATTCCCGCTCACTGAACAACGGCACCTGGATCTCTCACCTCCTCCTCCTCCTCCTGCAGCGCCTCCTATTCCTCCTCCTCATGTTCTTATTGATATGCTACATTTTCCCCTTTCTCTTCCTTCTTTTCCTCCTGTTCTTGTTCTTGTGCATCTCTTATCATGTATTTGCAGTACCTTCTTTTTCTTCTCTTCTTCCTCTTCCTCCTTCTCCTCCACTTCCTTCTCCTCCTAATCTTCTTATTATTAATATGCTACATTTTCACCTCCTTTCTCTTCCTTCTTTTCTTCCTGTTCTTGTTTTTGCTTGTATCTTATCATGTGTCTCCTCTACCGTCTTTTTCTTCTCCTCCTCTCCTCCTCTTCCTTCTCCTCCTAATCTTCTTACTATTAATATGCTACATTTTCACCTCCTTTCTCTTCCTTCTTTTCTTCCTGTTCTTGTTCTTGCTTGTTTCTTATCATGTATTTTCTCTACCTTCTTTTTTTTTCTCCTCCTCATCTTCTTATTGATATGCTACATTTTTACCTCCTTTCTCTTCCATTTTGTCCTCCTATTCTTGTTCTTGCTTATCATATATCTCCTCTACCTTCTTTTTCTTCTCCTCCTCTTCCTCCTCTTTTTGCTGCTATTGATATACGTCCTCAATATATTTCGCTTCCTTTCTCTTCCTTCTTTTCCTGTTTTTTTTTTTTCTTTTTACTTCTCTTAACCTTTCCTACTTGTCTTTCTCTTCTTCACTGAACGCTTACTCCTTAATTCCTTTCTCCTCTTCTTTTTATCTTTCTCACTTGTCTTTTTCTTTTTCTTCTCTCTTCCTCCTCCATTTATTCCAACTCTTTATAACATTTCATATTTCCCGTTCCTCTCTTCTTTCTTCTGGTCCTGCTTTTAGTACTATCTTCATCTTTTTTTTTCTTTCCTCCTTCAAGCACCTCTTTAATATTCCTCACGTGTTCTCACTCCGCGGGGGAGGAGAGAACGAGGGAGGGAAGGAGGAGAGGGAGGGGGAGAGGAAATAGTTTATAAAGTCAGTTAGAAAGTCGGTGCGTGGGAACAAGGGAGGCGACCTTCTGTGAGTGGTGTGTGGGAAGCCAGGTCACAGCACCACAGCACCACAGCACCACAGCACAGCAAGGCACCCAGTCATATGCACGCTAAGTCTCTTCACTGCCTCTATGCAACAATGTTCGGGGAAGCGAGAAATTAGCAGTCTTTAGTAAGGCAACAGAACACGCTACACAAGACGCCATGACATATTCCTAGACTAACACGACAGAACACGACAACACAAGCACCACAACACACTACTATACTAATAACACAATGAAACACACCCACCCACACAAACACAAAACAACCTACACCCAAAACACAATGGAACGCGCCAACACAAACATCACAACAACACAACAGGAACACAGACACATTGACACACAAGAGCGTTTCACAACTAGCGAACAACAAAACACACACACAAAATGCACTAAAAACAAAACAACATAACAACGACACGTAACAGAAATAAAACACTGATGCAATGGACGCGTAAAAGGGAACATGAGTAGAGATAACGGTACGCCTCACAACAGTACCACAGATGCACCACACCAGAAATATCGAGAACAAGAATACAACAACACAGCAACAGATCCACAGACACACAACACCAACAACACTACAACAATAAAAAGGAACCAATGAACACGAAAGAAAGAGAAATACACAACAGACACAAAAACCGGATTACAAACGGAGAAACAAGTAACACACGACATGCGAGAGAGTAACAACAAGAACGAGAACAAGACCAACAGTAGCAACAACACCAGCAGTAGCAGCAGCAGCAGGAGGAGCAGGAAGAGCAATAAGGGTACAGTTACATACCATCACACAGCATCGACAAGCGGACACAGAGAGCGGGAACAACAACTGAATAGAAAACCTGGAACCAATTAAAGAGAGTGTGACACGAAAACTAAAGATAACTTATTAACCCTATTGATCCTTAACCCCAAGCGTGACCTAACCTGACCTAACGTGACCTGAGGTAATCTAACCGAACCTAACCCCACCCACATCAGACCGTACCATAAAAAATCAGGTAAAAGATACAATAATTGAAAGAGAACAATATGTACGAGAAAGGCAAGAGAGAGAGAGAGAGAGAGAGAGAGAGAGAGAGAGAGAGAGAGAGAGAGAGAGAGAGAGAGAGAGAGAGAGAGAGAGAGAGAGAGAGAGAGAGAGAGAGAGATTTGGAAGTGAAAAAGACAAAGCAAAAGAAATAAGAAAAAAAAATATGGACATACAAAACACATTAACAAAACATGGGCGGAAATAAATAACTGCTAAAAATATGAAAATAAATAGGAGTAAAAAGGAAGATACAAAGACACAGGGAAAAAAAAAAAACGTAAATAGCAAAGAAAGAAAACTACAATAAGTTACATAAAGAGAGGAATAGTGGGGAAGCAAAAGGAGAGAAAAAAAAACGGATGCAAAAATAAAGAAGAGAGGAACCAAAAGGAAACAAAATAATAAGAAAGACGCAGCCATAAACAAAAAGAGGAAACGAATTAGGAGGAAAGAAAAAAATAAGAAACACGTAAAGAGCAACAGAAGGGGAAGAAACAAATCAAAGGAGGAGGAGGAGGAGGAGACAAACCTAACGCAAACAAACGAAAAAGAAAAGAAAAATAGAAAAAACTTCAAAACAAAGAAAAGAATCAATCAAACTAATAAGGAAGCCATTAAGAAAAAACGGGCACCCATCAGTATTCCCGCAGCAGCATCCACAAGGCGAGACGAGATGGATGACGCGCCCACACCACGTTAGGAGGGTAAGGACACGCGGAACAGTATGCGCTGGTCAGGTGATATGAATACAAGTGGCGTGGTGACAGGCGAGCTGACGTGCGTGTATATGTGCGTCGCGGGGGGTGAGAGAGAGAGAGAGAGAGAGAGAGAGAGAGAGAGAGAGAGAGAGAGAGAGAGAGAGAGAGAGAGAGAGAGAGAGAGAGAGAGAGAGAGAGAGAGAGAGAGAGAGAGAGAGAGAGAGAGTCGTACAATTAAAAGAAGTGTTCATATTTTTGGTATCAGATGAAAAAAGTGAAGGAAAGACAAATATATGAGAGAGAGAGAGAGAGAGAGAGAGAGAGAGAGAGAGAGAGAGAGAGAGAGAGAGAGAGAGAGAGAGAGAGAGAGAGAGAGAAACACAACCAATATGAGAACGGAAATAACTCGACTGTCAATGCCCACGTTACCTTTCTCCCCCCACACACACAGAAATTAAACCCTCCATATAAAACAGCTGTTACATTGCTCTCTTCCCCCACCCCCACCTTCTCTCTCTCTCTCTAGCAGCCCCGTCACACCCTCCCTTAAATCGTTCCCTCGCACAGTCAATCCCAGACACATACACATGAAAAAACACACACCAGCGTGACCAGACTCTCCATTTTTGCCATTCCTTTCTACCCTCATGCAGACACACCGGAGAAAGGAGAGAGAGAGAGAGAGAGAGAGAGAGAGAGAGAGAGAGAGAGAGAGAGAGAGAGAGAGAGAGAGAGAGAGAGAGAGAGAGAGAGAGTAGTTTTTTTCTTAAGTGCAGATGGTAAAGTAGAGTCGTTGGAGGAGGAGAAAGAGGAGGAGGAGGAGGAGGAGGAGGAGGAGGAGGAGGAGGAGGAGGAGGAGGAGGAGGAGGAGGAGGAGGAGGAGGAGGAGGAGGAGGAGGAGGAGGAAGTGCTGCAAGAAATAAAGACAGGCAGGAAATGAAGGGAAATTCCTGAGGACAAATATGCCACCTCTCTCTCTCTCTCTCTCTCTCTCTCTCTCTCTCTCTCTCTCTCTCTCTCGTCAGTTTTATTATCCTACCGTATCTGATTTTTTGCTCCCACTCCTGTAGTTCAATAAATCTTCCCACAATCTAGGAAAAAAAACAAGGAAGAAGACGAAGATAAGACTGAAACAAAGGAGGAGGAGGAGGAGGAGGAGGAGGAGGAGGAGGAGGAGGAGGAGGAGGAGGAGGAGGAGGAGGAGGAGGAGGAAGATGAAGACTAAAAGAAGAAGAAGGAGAACAACAACAACAACAACAACAACAACAACAATAACACAAGAGAAAAAAAGATACCCAGAAAACTAAGCAGTTGCAAAAATAAACAAAAAAAAAAATAAATAAACGAGAGAGAGAGAGAGAGAGAGAGAGAGAGAGAGAGAGAGAGAGAGAGAGAGAGAGAGAGAGAGAGAGAGAGAGAGAGAGAGAGAGAGAGTATAAATAGTCTTCCAAACCAGCCTCTCTTCCATCTATCCCTCTCAGTCCACCACCACTACGCGACCCGGACGATACGCATCTGGAGTGGCAATAAACCCGGGTTGCGTTATCGCCTCGCTTCCCTTGCCTCAGCGGACCACAGGGAGAGGCAGGAGAGCTGGGAGAGGAGCCACAAGCAACAGGGAAGGGAGAGGAGAAAGGAGAGGGAATAGGGAGGGGTGGGGGAGGGAGGGAAGAAGGAGGAGGAGGAAGGTGAGAAGGTTGTGGGCCGTATCTAATGTGACCCTGCCTCCTCCTCCTCCTCCTCTTTCTTCTTTTTCTCCTTCTTCTTCCTCCTTCTCCTCAGTATAGAAGTAAACTGAAGGGACTTGGAGAGAAATAGGGAGGAAAAAGAAATGGAGAGACAGTCATGCTGGAATGGAGACGCCATATTGCATCACGAGAGAGAGAGAGAGAGAGAGAGAGAGAGAGAGAGAGAGAGAGAGAGAGAGAGAGAGAGAGAGAGAGAGAGAGAGAGAGAGAGAGAGAGAGAGAGAAACACCCTCTTGCATAAATAAAACACTAAACACACATACTTTAACCTTGAGTACTCACCAAAACAGCAACGCCCTCTGTCTGTCTGTCTGTCTGTCTGGTTGTTTGTTCGTTCTTCTGTCTCTCTGTCTGTCCATCTCTCTGTCTCTTCGTGTATTTTTCTGTCTTTGTTCATCTGTATCTATCTATCTGTCTGTCTGTCTGTCTTTCTGTCTCTGTTTGCCTGTTTCTTTCTGTCTGTCTGTCTATTCGTGAACTCTTCTGTCTGTTCATCTCTGTATGTTTGCTATTTGTCATTTTTTGTCTACCTATTTATCTCTGTGTCTGTCTATCTGTTTCTCTGTTCATCTGTCTGTTTTCCTGTCCATCTGTCTGTCTGTTTTTCCCTTTTCCATCTGCCTTTCTTTCTATTTGTCTGTCTTACTGTCTATCCATCTATCTGCTTCGTTTACCAGCGTTTTTGTGTGTTTCGTGTGTGATTCTGTCTATTCCTTTCCTGTAAGCGTGTTAGTATGTTTGTTTATTTGTCTGTCTGTCAGCCTGTCTGTTTGTCCAGCTGCCTCCTTCCATCGGCCTCTCCTTTCCTTCACTCACCTGCAATGAAAGAAAAAACAAGAATGAGTCAAGGCGTACACACACACACACACACACACACACACACACACACACACACACACACACACAGGAGACGATGCTTATAAGGAATCATAAAAATACAAAAAAAAACGGAGAGTGTACGAAAAAAAGTAATATTTTTCATTTTGTTGACACTCTAAAGACTAACTTCACGGGTCTGTTAAGCGTTGTTGTGTGTGTGGAGGGAACGAGAGAAGGATGGGGGAGGAGGAGGGAAGGTAATGAAGGGAAGGGAGGAGGAGGGAGAAGGAGAAGGAAAGGAAAGAAGAGGAAAGAAAGAAGAAAAGGTGAAGAAAGAAAAAAAACTGAAAAGAAGAAGGAAGAAAGAAGAATGGGAGGAAGGAAAAAAAGAAGGAAAGGGAAGTATGGAGAAAGGAAAGGAGGAAGGGAAGAAAGAAGGAAATAAAGAAGAAAAATGAACTATGGAGAAAGGAGGGGAATGAAGGTACGATTGAAGGAAGAGAGGGAAGGGATAGGGAGAAGGAAGGAGATTGAAATGAGGAAAGGAAGGGAATGAAGAAAGGAAAGAGAGGAAAAATAGGAGAAAAATAAAGGAAAAGAGATGCAAGGAATTACAGGGAAAGAACTAAGGATAAAGAAGGGGGAAAGGAAAGGAAATAACGAGAGGGAAAGAAATAAATAAATAAAGAAAGAAAGAAAAGAAATTAGAGGGAGCGAATAAGGGAGGAAAGGACGAGGAAAGAAGCACGGAGGGGAAGAGAAGGAAGGCAGAGGTAAGAAAGGAAGGAGAGGGAAAGGAGGGAAGCAAGGAATGGTGGAGAATCTTCACGGTTATCTGAGAAACCACTTCCTCTCCACTACACATTCTTTCTCGCTAGTTACGTATTAGATGTGGAAGAGGAAGAGGAGGAGGAGGAGGAGGAGGAGGAGGAGGAGGAGGAGGAGGAGGAGGAGGAGGAGGAGGAGGAGGAGGTAAGGAATGTGAAGAAATGAGAGGAGCATGAAGATAAGAAACATCAAAGGAATGAGATGATGATGAAGAAGAAAAGAAGAAGAAGAAGAAAGATTTATTAAGCAAACCACACGAAAAAAGGACAACATATGGTTGAGAGAGAGAGAGAGAGAGATAGAGAGAGAGAGAGAGAGAGAGAGAGAGAGAGAGAGAGAGAGAGAGAGAGAGGAGAGGAGAGAGAGAGAGAGAAGGCAGAAGGCTCTCCAATTTCAGGGAGGAAGTGTCTTGTTCCTTCAGAGAGAGACAACAAAGAGGTCTTTTTGAATGGCGAATGGCGCACTGATGGGCACGAATAGCAGGAGAGAGGGAGAGGGGAGCGGGAGGGAGAGGGGAGCGGGGGGGAGAGGGGGGAAGGGGAGGGAGGGAAGGTCTATGCCTCTGTGGGGGAAAAAAGGAAGTGTGGGGAGGGGCAGGGGACGAGTAAGAGAGGGCAGTAAAATCTTTTGTGAGAGGAAAAGAGAGTGAGAGATAGTGAGGGAGAGAGAGAGGGAGAGTGTGGAAGTGAAAAGTGAGATATTGAAGTAATTGGGTGCGAGAATGTAGTGTTGTGTTAAGGAGGAGATTTTGATGCGATGGGAAGTAGTGAGCTTTGTGGTGGGTGGAGTGGTGATGGTCATAATAGTAGTAGTAGTAGTAGTAGTAGTAGTAGTAGTAGTAGTAGTGGTAGTCGTAGTATAAGGAGAAAAGTAAGAGTGAAAGAAGAAAAGGACAAGAACAGAAAAATAATAAGCTGTGGAAGAAAACAGAATAATAAAAGGTAGTAGTAGTAGTAGTAGTAGTAGTAATAGAAATAAAAATAATAGTACACATTGATAACAAAAGATAAACAATAACAAAAATAATAACAACAGCAACAACAACAACAACAACAACAACAACAACAATTCCAATTACACTTCCTCGTCACCATGAACTATGACTCAATACATTCTGCCTTGGACTCAACCCCTCCCTGCCTGTCTCCTGCCCCGCCCCGCCCCAGCCGAGGATAAGGAGAAGGGCAGGGAGAGGCGAGACGAAGGGGGAATGTCCGCTCGCTTGATAATAACTGCGTATTTGGCATTCCCTTGTTGTTCTCGCTGATGGAGGAGGAGGAGGAGGAGGAGGAGGAGGAGGAGGAGGACATACTACCTCTCCAAACCTCCTCCATTAAACTCATTGATATGCAACGTTTGAGGGAGAAAAGTGACAAGTAAGGCAGGTAGGAGGGAGGGAAAGTGTGAAGAGGAGGAGGAGGAGGAGGAGGAGGTAAAAGAAATAGAAATGGGGAAGCAAAACAAATAAGGAAGAGTGTAATGAGAGATAAGAAAACAATGGAATAAAAAGAAGATGAGGATTAGAAATTATAAATGGACAGATGGGAGAAGGGAAGGTGGAAAAGGGAGAAAGAAAAACACAAATAGAAAAAAAAAGAAAACGAAGGAAATAAAGCAATAACAGACAGCGGAATACGGGAGAGGAAAGAACGAATGAAGGAGTCAAAACTGAGGGTGAAGTGAAGGGAAAGACGAACAGCGAAAGGAAGGGAAGAAGAGAAAGGGAGGGACACACAATACAGGGCTGGGATGACACAATAATCTCTTCCATAGAAAAGAAAAAAAAATAAACATTTGTGGTGGAGACCAAAAAAAAAGCTAAATAAAGAAAAAAAAAAATCGACCTATAGACTTACATTTTTTTTATGAATCTCGTTTTCTATTGAGGTTACTAATGTTCGTTTTCTTTGTCATTGTATTTTATTTATCTTCTCATTTCACGCCAGCTGATGAATGCATGAATGAATTAATGAATGAACGAATGAATGAATGAATGAAGAAAGGGATGACTGACTAATTATTTGAAACATTGGCACCGAAGAAGAAAGAAAAAAGAAAATAAAAAAGATAAATAAGAAAATAAACGAATGAGAGAGAAATAAAAGAAAGAAAGAATGAATGAATGAAATAAAAACAGCAACGAAAGAATGAATGGAAGAAAGAGTGAACAGGTGTACTAAACGAGAAACGTACACACACACACACACACACACACACACACACACACACACACACACACACACACACACGTCATTCAAGGGGGCCCAAATCTCTCTATTATAGGAAGATAAACACTTTAATTCAGTCCTGCCATCTGAGGGGGCCAACAAAAACTACCCTGCCTTCCCTTCTCCTTCCCCTTCCCCCTTCCTACCCTTCTCCCTTTTCCCATTCTCTTCTCTTCTCCCTACCAGCTGGGGGAAGGATACAGCTGGACGAACAGATGGTGATGGTAATGGTGATCCCTGTCCTCCTCTTCCTCTTTTCTTCTTCCTTTGTGTTCCTTCTTTTCTCCTCTTCTTCGTTCTATCTCCTAATTATTATCTCCTGCTCCTCCTCCTCCTCCTTCAGATTATTGTTTGGTTAACGTATATAGCCATCCTCGTCTTTATTCTTCCCTCCTCCTCCTCCTCCTCCTCCTCCTCTTCTTCTTCCTCCTCCTCCATGGCACTAATGAAGAGCCTCTTTTTTTTGTGACACTCCCCTTCCTCTCCCCATTTCCCTCTTCTTTTTCTCCCCCTTTCCTCTTCCTTCCCCTTCCTTCCTTTTGCCTTCCCCCTCCCGTTAGGTCATTTGTAGAGGAATGGATGTGTGTGTGTGTGTGTGTGTGTGTGTGTGTGTGTGTGTGTGTGTGTGTGTGTGTGTGTGTGTGTGTGTGTGTGTGTGTGTGTGTGTGTGTGTGTGTGTGTGTGTGAGTCAAGCATGGATGGACACAGTCTTTTAAACACTTGTCAAGGAGTGAGAAGCGAGGAATGGAAGGCCGGGAGGGAGGAAGGGAGGGAGGGAAGTCAAGGGTGAGAGAAGGATGAGAGAGGGAGAGTGGGAGGGACGGCAGGCAGGTAGGGAGAAGTCCAAGGCACCACCAGACGATTCAGCACACCTGGTCATCACACCTGTGCTTCTCTGCTTCACCCTCGGCAGCACCTTCGTCACCTTCATTACCAGGTGACGTCCAGCAGGTGGCAGGTGAGGCAAACGTTATCCAGGTGCCATAAACCAGGTGGTGGAGCGCGAGGAGGGGGAACAGCGATGAAGAACAAACAACAATAGACCTGTTGGCCCTTTCAAGGTTGTTTATACGCAATACTACCTAATCCAAAAGTGAAAGATGTAGGATAGTGAAGGAGGGGGTGATGAGGAGGAGGAAGTGAAGGAGGAGGTGGTGTAGGAGAAGGAAGGAAGGAAAGAAGAGGGGCAACACATACGAGTAGGTTAAATAAACAGTGACAGACCCTAAGGAGAAAGAAGAGGTGAAGGAAAAGGAAGATAATGAGGAAGATGCAGCAAATTTGGACGAAAACGAGAACAAGAAAAACGAGAACAGGAGAAAGAGGGAGAAGAGGAGGATGTGCAGGAGAAGGTGAAGGAGGAAGGAAGAAGAGGAAGAAGATTACATAGGTTAACCAAACAGGAACAAACGGAAGAGGAGGAGGAACAAGAGAAGGAGGAGGAGGAGGAGGAGGAGGGTCAAGGGTGGCGGCGTCTCAGAGGTATTACTCACAAAGGGCCGAGCGAGGTGCGGTGAGGAACGAGGAACGTGTCGGGGAGGTGAGGCGGGAAGGAAGGAAAGAAAGGAAGAAAGGAGGAGAGAAAAAAGAGAGAGAGAGATAACCAACATGAAAGGGAAAGTCAGAAGAAAGACGCACGATCTTCTTCCTCCCCCGTGGCGTACGTGGACAGGATAAGGAAGGAAGGAAGGAAGAAGAAGAAAAAGAAGAAAAAGAAGAAAAGAAGAAGAAATAAAAGCAAATCAAGTAGTGTGTGTGTGTGTGTGTGTGTGTGTGTGTGTGTGTGTGTGTGTGTGTGTGTGTGTGTGTGTGTGTGTGTGTGTGTGTGTGCGCGCGCGCGCTCTCATGCTTGCGTTTGAGTGTGTAAGCCATGTGCTGTGGACGAGAGAGAGAGAGAGAGAGAGAGAGAGAGAGAGAGAGGAGAGAGAGAGAGAGAGAGAGAGAGAGAGAGAGAGAGAGAGAGAGAGAGAGAGAGAGAGAGAGAGAGGTGGGGGACTAGGAAAAGAAAAAAAAAGGAGGGGGAAGAGGAAGTGAGGGACGTGAGCAGCAGCGGGGGGCGGCTGGAGGGGGGAGAGTGGAAGGGGGGGTGGAGGCTGAGTCACCACAACACTCACGAGACTCAGGCAGCAGCAGCAGCAGCAGCAGGTGGTGAAAAAAAAAAAGCAGAGAATAAAAAGGGAAGCAGAAAAATGTGAAAGTTCCTGAAATAAAAAGAGAAATATCTGTACCGATGACACGAGTACTACTGAAGAAGGGGTGGCGTCGTGTGAGAGAGAGAGAGAGAGAGAGAGAGAGAGAGAGAGAGAGAGAGAGAGAGAGAGAGAGAGAGAGAGAGAGAGAGAGAGAGAGAGAGAGAGAGAGAGAGAGAGAGAGAGAATCCACACACAGGAAATAATGGTGAGTGGTCTCTTTCTCTTTCTCTATTTGTGCTATCTCATTTTATTACAAGTACCATAACAACTATCACAAGAAGTTCCTGCCATCTGTTTCATCTCTCCCGTCACCAACATCACGAGCGACACACTCAGTCCCACGCTCTATTTTACCACGTGCACAGTCACAACCTGAAGCGCCACACACCACACTATCCACACACACAATATCCAAAACACTTCCATCAACTTCAAATCCACAGTAAGCTTAGAATCCATGTCCCTTATTAAAACATTCCAGCTTCTCATCATCTTTTAAATATTTTTTTGGTGCTTCTTCTTCCTTCTTTTCTCCTTCTAATAGGCTGTATTGGAAGCTATTAGTCTTTTCAAGGGCGTTTTCATGACTCCACTGATAATTTAACAAGTATTCTGCCTGTTGAACGGAAGAGACACTCATGAGAACCTGGTTAATGAGCTTCGTAGCCTCAGGTAATAGTCCTGACGAGAGAAGAAAGGGTTTAGAATAAGGGCCTATCAGTTGACAGGTTTTGTAAGGAGACTGTCAGCGGAGTGGTGAATGTAAAACTGAGGGAAAGAAGCCAAGCGCAGTGGAAGGAGAGGGTTACTCAACTCATGACCTCGACTGTACACACTCACTCAGGTACTACTAACAATTTTCTACGCTATAAATGTGATCTGTATGAAAGTCCTGTCTGAATATAATGTAATTTATATCCTACCAATACAATGATCGTATCTTTTTTTTTCATCTTCTTGGGTATATTTGTCTTTATAAAGCGTTAATTATCGTATTTGTTACTACTACTACTACAACCACCACCATCACAAACACACAGGCAGACAAAAACAACAAAAAAAGAAAAAAAAAACACGGAAAATCTCCATCTTAATTTCACCTTTGATAGATAGACACTCGATTTCAAACAAGCAGGATTCCGACAAGATATTAATGAGTTTAAAGTGTGTCGCCTGTTTACATTGCGAACAACGGGACCAGCCAGTCAGGTCAGTCACTTAGTCAGTCAGTCAGCCAGTCAATCAGTCAGTCAGTCAGTCACCCAACCAGCCAGCCAGCCAGCCAGCCAGTCAGTCAGTCAGTCAGTCAGTAAGTCAGTCACTCTACTCTCACGATATTGTTGTGAGGAAATCTTTGGCGCAATCTATCTATAAGTACAATGCGGAGAGAGAGAGAGAGAGAGAGAGGAGAGAGAGAGAGAGAGAGAGAGAGAGAGAGGAGAGAGAGAGAGAGAGAGAGAGAGAGAGAGAGAGGAGAGAGGGAGAGAGAGAGAGAGGAACGGTACTTACAACATCTCCAGACAAAAAAAATAAGTCAGGATTGGAGGAGGAGGAGGAGGAGGAGGAGGAGGAGGAGGAGGAGGAGGAGGAGGAGGAGGAGGGAGAATGAATGAGGGCAAGAAGAAAAAATGGGAAAGAGAAAGGAACGGACGAGGAACGAACGGTGAAGGTTTAAAACAATGAAGAAAAAAAAAAAGTAAGAGAGAGAGAGAGAGAGAGAGGAGAGAGAGAGAGAGAGAGAGAGAGAGAGAGAGAGAGAGAGAGGAGAGAGAGAGAGAGAGAGAGAGAGAGAGAGAGAGAGAGAGAGAGAGAGAGACTATCACACCCAGACAGTACTATTTTTAAAAAGGAAAATTGAAAGAAAAAAAAAAAGAAAGGTGAGTGAAGTGAATGCAACGTGTGTGTGTGTGTGTGTGTGTGTGTGTGTGTGTGTGTGTGTGTGTGTGTGTGTGTGTGTGTGTGTGTGTGTGTGTGTCTGCAGTTCACCTTGGGAGGGAACACAACAAGAGGCGCGGTGCAGGTGAGGTCTTCCCTAATTTGAATAATTCACCTGAGGCAACACCTGTCCCGCCTTCCCCCTCGCGGCACGGGACTCCTGACCACGCTGAAGGCGGCGAGAGGAGCCACCTGACAGGGGAACTAACGCTACTGACGAAGGGGTGAGTCTCGCAGCTGCCTAATAGTGGATGCTTCACTGTTTTTAGTGGCATGTGTTGGCGGGGCTGTAGCAGGTCCGCCCTCGCCCCCTTCAAGGACCAACCCGTAGAAGGCAAGTCTGGCGTCCGTCACACACACACACACACACACACACACACACACACACACACACACACACACACACACACGAGAACCATATGATTTTCTAGATTGTTTTCTTAAAGAGGATAAAAAAACATTTTTTGAAGGCGGTGTCCCTTAAATCAGACAGGACAAGAACAATCTACTCGTATTTCTTCAAGGATTGACTCCTTAAATCAAAGCAAACACAACACAGGCCTATATTTTTTAAGTTACCTTTTTTAAAATCAGAGAGGACGATGAATAAAATAAATACAGGTAAGAAAATTATTCAACCTTATGAAAAAAAAACAATATATTTTATTAAGACGGGTATATTTCCACAAAGTAATACACACACACACACACACACACACACACACACACACACACACTGACACAGCCTTCACCCCTTCCAAAGATGTCTCCACCCTTCTTCTTCCCTTCCCTCTTTACCCTCCCTGCCTCCCTGTCCCGTCCTTGCCTCTTATCCCTGCCCCTCCCATTCCCTTCCTCCCATACCCTCCACACCCATACCTTATCCCTACTCCTCCCATACCTTCCCTCCCTCCATTTCAGTACTGATAACGGATTCAAATGAGTCTACAGCGGATATGGGCCAGACAGAAAAAATGGTAATCAGAGAAGGAGGACGAGGACAAGGAGGAGGAGGAGGAGGACGAGGAGGAGGAGGAGGAGGAGGAGGAGGAGGAGGAGGAGAGAGGAGGAGGAGGAGGAGGAGGAGGAGGAGGAGGAGGAGAAGGAGAATTAATGAGAGATTAGAGATACAGTACTTTTGCTTTTGTTGTTTTCCTTCCCTACAGATTTTGTCCGTGAAGAAGGGAGGGAAGGAGGGATGGAGGGAAGGAGGGATGGAGGGAAGGAGAGATGGAGGGAGAAAAGAATGACTGGTGGAGGAGGAGGAGGAGGAGGAGGAGGAGGAGGAGGAGGAGGAGGAGGAGGAGGAGGAGGAGGAGGAGGCAATGTGCATGTGTTGGTGCCAAGACGGGTTGGAAGAAGAAGAAAAAAAAGAAGAAGAATGAAAATTGGAGGAGGAGGAAGACGAGTATGTGGAGGAAAAACAAAAAGTGGAAGAGAGAGAGAGAGAGGGAAGGAGTAACTGGGAGATAAGAATGAGGATGAGGATACGGAAGAGGAAAAATAAAAGGAGACAGAAGACGAGGGAAAGATGGAAAATGTGAGGGAAATGGAGGGGAAGAAATAAACAGTGTGGAGAGAAAGAGAAAAGATGAACAATGATAAAAATAAGACGAGAGAAAAAAAGGAAAATCACGGTGGTAATGAGAAGAAAATTATGATAATGTGGGGGGAATTGGAGAGAGGAGGAGGAGGAGCAGGGAGGAAGAGGAGGAGGAGGAGGAGAAGGAGGTTAACCACAAAATGAAAAATGAAAAAAAAAGCATAATATTTTATACATATGCATCTCTTTCTAATCACCAACAATAGACTATTATAATATAAAATAAGAGACGCTGGATAGTCAAGACGAAGGCTCCTCCCCACCCACCACTCCTTCCCAAGACAGACTGGCAGGAGAGAGAGAAAAATCAAGCAACAAAAAAAAAAAGGAAAGAAAGAAAGAAAAGGAGAAGAAGAAGAGTAGGAAGAGGAGGAGGAGGATGGAGGAAGGAGAGGTCAGCAGGGCTCCTCACCCCCAGGAATTACAGGACCTCCCCCCATCTCCTCTCCCCACCTCAACAGGAAACGCTCACCACTCCCTCTCTCCGCCCCTCTTCCTACTCTTCCCCTCTCTCCCCTTGCCTCAGAAACGTGTTAAGTGGGGTGTTTTGGGTCAAGCTAATCAATCCTTGGTCTTAAGAGTCCTTCCTGCCCCCACCCCCACTTTCACTAAACCCCAAACACCCCCTTCTTAGCCTCTTTTGCCTCCCCTCTTCTCTTCTTTTCTCTTCTTCCATCATCCCATACTTCCTCCTCTCTTCTCACTCCCTCATTCCTCCATTTTCATTTGTTTTGTTTACTCTTCTCTTCCTCCTCCTTACATTTCTAATATTCTTCCTTCTAATCCTCCTCCTCCTATTCCTTCTTTCTCCTCATTCCATCTATGGCTTCCCTCATTTTTCCTCTATTTCATTCTTTATTTCCTTTGCCCTTCTCTCCCTATTGAAAGACTCCATTCCTATTCCTATTCCTCATCCTCCTCCTCCTTTTTCTTTTCTTCTACCTTTCAAACTTTTTTCCCCTCTATTTCCTTTCGTTCTCGTTCCCCCCAAACTTTTTTTTCCCTCTCCATCTTCCAGACACCCCCACCTCTTCTCTCTGTCCTCCTCCTCTTTATTATTATTATTCCTCCTCCTCCATACCCTGTCCTTCCCTGCCCTCTATACTCAATTTCGATCTATATTCTTATCTCCCTTCGCCTTTTCATCTCAATCATATCCTCTCTCTCTCCTCCACCTACACCAGATAGATGGATGCACAGATAGACAGTTATATATCGACCACAGCTAACCTTCCCCACCGCCGCAGATCAATGGATGGATAGACTTGAGGACCACAAATCGTAATGTATAAACAAAAACACCCCTTCCTTTATCTCACATCCCAAGGCTCATGTTCCCATCATTAGTGAAGCGGAAAGTTGATGGGGAGGAGAGGAGGGGATGAGAGCAGACAGGCAGGCAGGCAGACAGGAACCCTAATCCCCCATTACCCCATCCCCCCGGCCACCCGCCCCGCCCCATTCCCCCGCCAGGCATACCCACACATCTCAGAAACAGAAGACAACCCGCGGGGGACTTCCCTGATGCACGCAGCCACGACACAGCAGCCTCTCTCAGTGACTCAGGGAGGAAAAGGTCAGGAAAGGAGGATGTGGAAAGGAGAAGGGAAGGAGAGGAGAGGAGGTGGGAGGAGAGGGGGGAGAGGGAAGGGGAGGAGCGGTTCTTGCAGCTTCCCTTATTTTCTTATGTGATGTTCAAGGGAGAGAGGGAGGGGAGTGGGAAAGTGACAGAGGGAGGGAGGGAGGGAGTGGGAAGTGACAGAGGGAGGGAGGGAAGGAGTGATGTAAGGATGGGAGGAGAAGGAGAATGAGAGAGAGAGAAGGTGGAGAGAGAGAGAGAGAGAGAGAGAGGGAGAGAGAGAGAGAGGAGGAGAGAGAGAGAGAGAGAGAGAGGAGGAGAGAGAGAGAGAGAGAGGAGAGAGAGAGAGAGAGAGATACTGGCCATCTTCACCTCTAAGAACTTGAAAATTAAAGTTGATTTCAGTATTAAGTTCTTCATGCTTTTCATGTTCTTCTTTAAGTTAACATGACCAAGCATTCTGTTCTTTATTTCACTAAGTCTATTTGAGATTTTCCCGAGCCTTCAATATTGTGTAAGTAAGAGTCTTCCTTCAACTCCCTAACTCCTCCTCCTTCATTCCTTTATTATTCTCCATTTTCCTCTCGTTATTGCATTCTCACTCCTTTTATTCATAGCTAATACTTTTCCCGTCACTCCTCCAGGGCTTGTCTCTAACCACATCATCATTCCTCGTTTGTATAATGCATGTTTATCATACCTCGTGTCTCTCTCTTATTGCATTATCTGTCATGTCCTCGTCTCTCCGCCGCTACTTCTACATCGCCACTCCGGACACGTTTCATTGCTTTATTGTCCGTCAAATTATCGTCTGCCTAGGCTCTTTTTGTCATTCCTCGCGGTGTCTCCCTCAGTGAAGTCGGTAGCACGTTTTCGCGTTTGTTTGTGGGCCGATAAGCGTGAGGAGGGGAAAGTGGCGGTGTTTCGGTCGACACACACTTTTCCCTGATCATTTTAGTCGCCTGTTGTCTGTTGCAGTTCTGTCTTCCCAACGGCACCCTCGCTCTCAACTCTTCCCATTTTTTCTCTTTTGTTTCTCCCGGTACCTTTAATTTTCTTGATTTATTTGCTCATTTCCCGGCGGCATTCTTGGTTTTTCTTGGTTTCTTTTTTTCTTCAGCTTTTTTTCTCTTTTTATTTGATTTTTTCCCTTTCCCGGCGATATTCTTGACTTTTCTTGGTTTATTTTTTCTTCTTATGGGTTTTTTTTCTTACTTTACTTTATTTGGTCATTTCTTAACTCTTTCACGCCATTTGTTTCTTTTTATCCTTCCCGACTTTTTTTCTTATTTTTTTTCTTTCCCTGATTTATTTTCCTTAACTCTTCCTTTACGCCTCCTTGTTTCTCT
>NC_087172.1:5267500-5270000 GCF_035594125.1 Scylla paramamosain | reverse complement strand
AAAGGAATCACAAGGAACCCTTTGACCCTGAGAATTAATACGACCCTGACCGCTACACACACACACACACACACACACACACACACACACACACACACACACACGATGTTTTAAGTAGAAAAATATACTAAATTAAATAAAACGAGAGAGAGAGAGAGAGAGAGAGAGAGAGAGAGAGAGAGAGAGAGAGAGAGAGAGAGAGAATCAAATGCGGTACTGTGACGCAATTCTCTTCATATACTTCTTCCTTCCTCGCTTCACCACTAATACTACCAGTCTCTCTCTCTCTCTCTCTCTCTCTCTCTCTCTCTCTCTCTCTCTCTCTCTCTCTCTCTCTCTCTCTCTCAACATACAATCTCTCCATCACTTTCTCAATCCCTCACTCTCCCCATTCCATTCAACCCACAGTGGAAGGTCTCTCTCTCTCTCTCTCTCTCTCTCTCTCTCTCTCTCTCTCTCTCTCTCTCTCTCTCTCTCTCTCTCTGCTCCCTCCTCCTTTACCACAGTCTTCTCTTATTTCTCTAATCTAATTAACCTAACTTTCCCCTCTCCCACTCCCTCTCCCTTATCTCTCCCTCTCCTGACTCATCCTTCCTCCATCACATCACCTTTGCTTACAATCCCAGTTCTCTCTCTCTCTCTCTCTCTCTCTCTCTCTCTCTCTCTCTCTCTCTCTCTCTCTCTCTCTCTCTCTCTTGCATAATCTATTTTTTTCTTATTCATTTCCGTTTTACTCGTCATAACCTCACTATTCTCTCTCTCTCTCTCTCTCTCTCTCTCTCTCTCTCTCTCTCTCTCTCTCTCTCTCTCTCTCTCTCTCTCTTTTGAATTAACTTTGTGGTATTCAAGTCTGGAGGTCACACACACACACACACACACACACACACACACACACACACACACACACACACACACACACACGTGACTCATTTACTTCGCTCTCCATCAGATTAGGTCAATGGCTTCTAACACCACCACCACCACCACCACTACCACCACAACAACCACCACCACCACCACTGCACGCCACTATCATTACCCACTGTTCTCATCGTCACTATCACCACCACCATTATTCTTTTGCTGGTTTTCATCACCACAATAAAGGGGATATCACCACTACTACGTCTTGGCATTTTCTACTACTACTACTACTACTACTACTACTACTTAATACTACTACTAGTACTAGTACGACCACCACGACCACAGCAAGACCACGAGGGAGAGAAAGAGGGCTGAGGGAAGGCCTCGTCACGACTTCGCTCTAGTTCTATGAGAGAGAGAGAGAGAGAGAGAGAGAGAGAGAGAGAGAGAGAGAGAGAGAGAGAGAGAGAGAGAGAGAGAGAGAGAGAGAGAGAGAGAGAGAGAGAGACTATAACTACATATACAAGCACTGATAAAAATGCTAACGTACACAGAGAGAGAGAGAGAGAGAGAGAGAGAGAGAGAGAGAGAGAGAGAGAGAGAGAGAGAGAGAGAGAGAGAGAGAGAGAGAGAGAGAGAAAGACAGACAGAATTAGAATGAAAGAAACGACGCAGAAGGAATACAACAACAAACAACACACACACACACACACACACACACACACACACACACACACACACACACACACACACACACACAACAAAGACAGCGACACTTGATGACACACACGCATGAACACACAACATGGACACTGCAATATAACACAATAAAACTCACACACGACTCACAAATTTAATAAAGACACAGGGACGCAGAATAAGAAAAATAAAAAGGAAGATAAAAAAAAGAAAGCAAACATAATAAAGCACAACACGAGAGAGAGAGAGAGAGAGAGAGAGAGAGAGAGAGAGAGAGAGAGAGAGAGAGAGAGAGAGAGAGAGAGAGAGAGAGAGAGAGAGAGTAAAAAGGATGATGTTTGCTCTTGTTTTCACTCCATTCCGTTATTCCTTGTAAATTTTTAAGTGTTTTATAGGAGAGCTCAGGGACAGATGTGTGTGTGTGTGTGTGTGTGTGTGTGTGTGTGTGTGTGTGTGTGTGTGTGTGTGTGTGTGTGTGTGTGTGTGTGTGTGTGTAAACTTTCGGTAGTATAAAGGAGGGAGAGAACGGTAGGGAGGAGGAGGAAAAGGGAAGCAAAGGGACAGGAGGAACAATTGGTAGAGAGAGGGAGAGAGAGAGTAGGGAGGATTTTAGGTGTAAACAAACTGGGGAGCTTCTGTAGTGGGGTGTGTTGGGGTGTAAACAGAGTGTGGTAGACGTTGTGATGGTGATGGTGATGATAAGAACATAAGAATGGTGTTGGTGATGGTGATGTTACTGAAGAGAGAAGTGATGAGATAACGTTGATTAGGACTGGAGGAGAAGAAGAAGAAGAAGAAGAAGAAGAAGAAGAAGAAGAAGAAGAAGAAGAAGAAGAAGAAGAAGAAGAAGAAGAAGAAGAAGAAGAAGAAGAAGAAGAAGAAGAAGAAGAAGAAGAAGAAGAAGAAGAAGAAGAAGAAGAAGAAGAAGAAGAAG
>NC_087172.1:5252500-5265000 GCF_035594125.1 Scylla paramamosain | reverse complement strand
GACAAAGAAGGAAAGATGAAATAGAAGTGATCTACGTACACACACACACACACACACACACACATAAACCCTCTGATTTAAATTCTTCCCCCACTGCACTCCCTTCCTCTCCTCTCCTCCCTTCTCCTCTTCATTATCACCAATCCCTATCCCTCCCTCCCCACCCCACACCTGTCATCCGCCCATCACTGCCACACACGACTCACACCTGTCCCTCAGCCTTACTTCATCACTGTCACCTCACCATTAAGAAAAGAAGAGAAACAAGAAAAAAAAACAGCAAATATGTATATCTATGCACGAAGTTGAGATTTTGTCCTTTAATCTTTTAACTAATACACATTTTTTTCCATGTATAAGAGAGAAAAAGTGAAAAATATTTGTAGAAGCAGATCACAAATTTTCCTTTACTTCTTTCAAATCTACACACTTTTTTTTTCCCCTATCTATAAATTTAAGACACTGTTTTGTACTAGTGTAAAAGTATCCTGGGTAATATCAACTCCTTCTCTTTCCTCTTCGTGTTCATGTATTTTCTTAACAGCGCTCTGAATGCTGACAAAGAACGACCATTGCAGCCAAGATCTTGAGTAACTCTGCGGCTGCTATGCTTCTCCTCAACTTAATTACAACGTCTGGTACAATCTACAAGTATAATCTCGAAAGACGCCACTGGGAGCGAGAATAGCGCCTGAGGAGTGTAAACATTTCAGTGCTTCGTCTTATTTTTTTGGTTCAGTAAAATTATCTTGGGTTACTTAAGTGATTATGTGAATGGGAAGCATATTTTATTTATCTTGCAATTAACGGCTTTAGATTTTTTGTAAGAGGATAAAAGTGGGTAGTTTATCTTGATTCTTCTGTGTTTATCTTTCTGGGAGCATCATACTGTCAGACACGTATCTTTGTACATTCTGTGTATGTTGTATATAAAGAAGAAAGCTCCAAAGATTGTTATTCCCTTCCCTCACCAGCACGGTCACCTTACAGTCACTTTACAATGCTGAGCGAGTTTAGATTCCTTTTTTTGTGTCCTTGGCTTGACTCATTCGTACGTGTAAAAAAAAAAAAAAAAAGGAATGAAAAAAAAAGAAAAAATCTGATTCACTTCCTTAAAATGTAAACTCTGAATTAAAGCGAAATATCATAACATAACCAGAAAAGAGAAAAAAATGAAAGAAAAAATAAGTTTCTCTTCCTTAAAACGTAACCTCTGAATTAAAGCGAAACATCAGTACATAATTAGAAAACAAACTACATAATATATATATATATTTTTTTTTTCAGCACACCGTTTTCTTTTCTCGTTTTCCTCGCCATATTCCTCAAGTCCCGTTATAATAAATTGATAAGCATTATATAAAACTCGCACATATTAGGTAGCTTTCTAAAGTTCGCGCAGTACTCATGCCCAATTAAGCACAGACTATTAAATTTTCTCCACTTACTTGTGCGTGTGCGTGTGTGTGTGATATCAGGATTTCGTAACACACTCGCGGCCTTGTAACCTAATAAGATCCGCGCGAGAATGAGCGTTTTAATGTACGAGTCCTTATAATATAAGGACTCGTACATTAAAATATTATTTCCTTGGGCTTCTTTTAGCTTATTACTGATGCATCAAGCGTGGCGCCCTTATCTCACTAAGGAGGCATGGACTGTTTCTGCTTCACGGTGTTAGTTTATATGTGTGTGTGTGTGTGTGTGTGTGTGTGTGTGTGTGTGTGTGTGTGTGTGTGTGTTCATTCGTCATGCACTGGGTATAACTGAAAATGTGGCCAATAAACTGTTAATCTATTTATGTGTGTGTGTGTGTGTGTGTGTGTGTGTGTGTGTGTGTGTGTGTGTGTGTGTGTGTGTGTGTGTGTGTGTGTGCTTAGGTTCACAGACTAGCTGAGAACAACGGCTGGGATGAGGTGGTGTCGATACAAGAAGAAGAAGAAGAAGAAGAAGAAGAAGAAGAAGAAGAAGAAGAAGAAGAAGAAGAGGAAGAAGAGGGACGACTCGGGGCCACCTAACTCGCAGTAGGATAAGATCAGGAAGGGAGAGAGGAAGGGAGGGAGAAAGACGAAGACGAGAAACGAGAAAGAGGGTAGAGAGAGAGAGAGAGAGAGAGAGAGAGAGAGAGAGAGAGAGAGAGAGAGAGAGAGAGAGAGAGAGAGAGAGAGAGAGAGAGACGAGAAGGCAAGGAGGGAATGAGAGAGGGGGGAAAGAGAGCGCCCGGGTCCTGACAACAGCTTAATGACGGGAAACGCCTAAGGAGGGAGGGAAGGAGTCAGGGAGGGACTGATCAACACCACTGCTCACTCCTGTAGGATGTAACCCCCCTCACTCTCCCATCCACCCTTCCTCTCCCTCACTTCCCCTCTTCCACTCTCCAATTAAACTGTTGGTTAGGTAAAATGTCACGATTTTTCCGGACTATTTTGGCGACTTGTGACCGCCGCGTGTTGCATGAGGTAGAGAGAGAGAGAGAGAGAGAGAGAGAGAGAGAGAGAGAGAGAGAGAGAGAGAGAGAGAGAGAGAGAGAGAGAGAGAGAGAGAGAGAGATAGGAAATGGCTGGCTGCGTGATGAGAAATTATCCACCCACCCATACCTCACCGCTGCTGCCTTGACACACTCACGAGAGAGAGAGAGAGAGAGAGAGAGAGAGAGAGAGAGAGAGAGAGAGAGAGAGAGAGAGAATGATCAGTGGCAGTAAAGGGTAGACCGAGGAGACAGGACGAGTAGGCGGGCCAGGAAGGGAAGGGGAGGGAGGGTGAGTCAGAAGGCCGTGTTGGGGGGTTGGGGTAGTCCTGGTGGCGCCGCGGGGACACTTGGCACCCTAGGCACGCCCCGAGGTCACCGAGACACCCGTGACCCGTGAGCTGCCTGGATAGCGGCGTCTGGGGCGGATCTCGGGCGGGTTCCTACTCCCTTAGCTGTTTTTGGACAAAGATGGAGGCGAGACTGGTTCTCGTCATTCCAGGTGTGGTGTGCGTGTCGGAGTGTGTGTGTGTGTGTGTGTGTGTGTGTGTGTGTGTGTGTGTGTGTGTGTGTGTGTGTGTGTGTGTATGCGCGCGCTCCAGCACAGCACAGAGTCGTTGAAAAGTAAAGAGACGGTCACTGTTATTGTCGTGTGGGTTGTCAGCTGGAGGCAGCAGACCTCGCCCATCCCCACATGTTCCCTCCCACGCCGCCGCCACCGCCACCGCCACCACCGCGCCGCCGCCCGCCAGGTGTGCCAGGCGTGTGGGCGCGGGTTCGGCAGGTGACGGGCTGGCGCGGGGCACCTGCCACCCACCTGGAGGAGTCTGAGGGTCTTGCCGGGGCTCTGGGCCAGCACGTCCTCGCTGATACGAAGCACGTCCGAAATATCCAGAGGCGCCGGTGAGGATGAGGTGGAAGAGGTGGAGGAGGTAGGGGTGGAGGTGAATGAGTTATGAGTGTCCTCCACATCACTGAGGTGGAGGGAGTCCTGATCCCCGCAGCTCAGGAACTCCGGCGGGGATTCCTCAGTCTCGTCGGCCTCACTCGCGGCCTGCGCCGGGGCCTGGCGGGCGGGCGCCTCACTCTGTTCACTCCCACGCCTGCCCGCCGCCTTGCTGTTCTCCACAGTTCTCGCCAGCACTGCGCAGGTCGTCCCTGCCGCCACACTACGCACGCCCTTCACTTTATCAGCGTATGTAGGTTTGGGCGGCGTGGCCACGTATGTGGGTTTGGGCGGCGTGGCCACGGTCACCTTGGGCACTGTATCACCTTCGTCAGCGGGCACCTCAGGAGGCATCTCCTCCTCCTCCTCCTCTGACGCAACTCCCGCCTCCTCCGCCTCGCTGCCGTCCTCCCCCTCGTCGTCATACTTGTCCAGCTCGGGCGTGGACGACATTTTCTTAAATCTGGTGAGCTTGACGCAACGTCGCTCCTCTTCGGGGGATCCCATGGCGGCCCAGAAGGCGTACAGGCCCGACTGTCTGCATGGGGCACCGATATTCATGAACAAGAATTTCTTAAAGAGAATCATACAAGCCGAGGACGGTGCAGCCTTGCGGCGACACCTCACCGACGCGTCACTCCCGGCACGGACGCGGCGCACTGTCAATCTTCCTGGAGCTCCCCGTCAGCACAGCAGCAGTGTGGCCGTAGCACATAGTACCAGCGGAGCGGCGCAGCGCAACCCTCTCACCACGGAGACCACGGGCGTACTGACCCGCTGGCCGCCCCACTCCCCGAGTCCCAGACCCCCGCCACCCATTCAAACCAGACTCCTCGCTCCCCCTCCATCCCTCCCTCCCCCATCCCCCGCACATCTAACCTCCCTCCCGCCACCCTCGCCCTCCCAGTCACCAGTCAGGGAGGTGCCGACGCTTAAATATTTCCCGGGTGCGTTCCGCCGCCTCGGGTCCTGCGTGCACCTCCGAAGGGGCGTCGGGCACGGCCAGGCAGTCAGCTACCCACGACTCACTCTGCCCTGCCCCACCCGGAGCCTGCACCCAACACTCAGCCTGGTCCCAGTCTGCCTCCTGTCCGCCTCCTTCACCACCACAATAATAACCATCACCTAAGCTACCAGTGTCACCACGACCACCACATTCACGTTATTTCCACCACCACTATCACCACAAAACCACCACTACCACCACAAGCACCACCATTTCCCTACCCTTACCACCACACCACGTCAACATCACCACAATTATATTCACAACCCATACACTACGTACCATTTCCATCACCACCACCACATCCATCACCATTTCACCTTTATTTCCACCACCTTCACCACCACCACCACCACCAAAGCAACAATCAGCCCCCTTCCCCCTTCCCTCCTCAACCCCTGCCCACCAAGCCAGCACGGGCGGCGCAGGTGGGAAAACAACATAACGAAACTCACTGAAACCGAACGAAGCGAAGCCAAAAGAATGTCGTCCAAGTTTTCGCCGATGTGAAAAATGTCGGAG
Source organism: Scylla paramamosain (assembly GCF_035594125.1). Classification (NCBI taxonomy): domain Eukaryota; kingdom Metazoa; phylum Arthropoda; class Malacostraca; order Decapoda; family Portunidae; genus Scylla; species Scylla paramamosain. The sequence continues at coordinate 5,260,059 of NC_087172.1, read as the reverse complement.
GGTTTTCCATATACGCCTTAAAAAATACATACAGACGTGTTAGTGAATAGACGCTAAATGAAAATGAATAACCACCACGGACTCCCTTCAAACATTTCAACATTTTACGAGTCACTGAAACCACGGATCAGGGAAGGAAGAGAAAAATAAGGGAGAGAGAAAATGAAAAAAAGAGAGAAAAAAAGAGAAGAGAAGAGAGAGAAAAGAAAGCCAGAGGAATGACAGTGTTATTTCCAATCGTCATTCACGTTTCATAATATTTGCATAACCAGTTTTTATTTTTTTTTAAAGCACGAGTTGAATATTTATTTCATTCTTATTTCCTCTCCTTCACGTCTGGCATTTTGCAGAAGAAGAAGAAGAAGAAGAAGAAGAAGAAGAAGAAGAAGAAGAAGAAGAAGAAGAAGAAGAAGAAGAAGAAGAAGAAGAAGAAGAAGAAGAAGAAGAAGAAGAAGAAGAAGAAGAAGAAGAAGAAGAAGAAGAAGAAGAAGAAGAAGAAGAAGAAGAAGAAGAAGAAGAAGAAGAAGAAGAAGAAGAAGAAGAAGAAGAAGAAGAAGAAGAAGAAGAAGAAGAAGAAGAAGAAGAAGAAGAAGAAGAAGAAGAAGAAGAAGATCAGAACAGAAGAATAAGAGAGAGAAAGAATAATAAATAGAAGCAGAAGGAGGAGAGGAAAAAGAAAGACAACAAAGAAGAATAAGAAAGATAATGAATGAAGGAGGAAATGGAGAGAGAGAATGTTAATGCTCATTCATGCATTTTTCCACTTAGAACCCTTCCTCTCCTCCTCCTCCTCCTTCTCCTCCTTTCGCAACTTCTCCATTACTCGCATCATAACTATATACAAAATACTGCAATAAAAATACATAAATGAATAAAACAACTAAAAACTATTAATACTTACACAGCTCTCCTCTCTCTCTCTCTCTCTCTCTCTCTCTCTCTCTCTTACACGACCAGGTGCTCAGGTAAAGACGGGCAGGTACAGACAGGCAGGTCGTTCCCCCCTACACCAGGTGAGATGACGAGGGGGACGCAACAGGTACCGAGATCCAGGTAACACAAGGACAGGTAATAGAAAGGACAGGTAAGCGATCAGCCAGGTAGACGGAGAAGGAAAGGACGGTGAGAGATGTATGGGAGATCAAAGGTGAAGGATGGCGGTGAGTAAGAGAGAGAGAGAGAGAGAGAGAGAGAGAGAGAGAGAGAGAGAGAGAGAGAGAGAGAGAGAGAGAGAGAGAGAGAGAGAGAGAGAGAGAGAGAGAGAGAGAGAGAGAGAGAGATGAGGCAAAAGGAAATGGACAATAAAAAACGAGAACAAGAAAAAGGAAAAGGAAAAAAAAAACACTGAAGAGGAAGACGAAGACGAAGAAGAATAGGGAGAGAAAGAAGAGGAAGAGAAGTGGTTGGAACAAGTTGAGAAAATGCAAAAATGTACTACAACAAAACATTAAGAATTCATAACCACAACCCCGAACCCCCTTCCTTCCCCCTTCAGTAAACCCCCACCAACTTCTCTTATTCCCCAGCCTTCTAATCCGACAAATCCCAACTCCAACCTAACTGAACCCTAACCTCCCCAACCAACCTCTTCTTCCCCAAAGCTCCCAATTTCTAGTATCCCAACCCCACAGAAATTCCCCTTAAAATTCCCCAGAAAACCCCAACCAAATTAATTAAATCCCCTACTGTAAATTAAGTCCCCCCACTCAGTGCAACTTCCCCAACCCTATCTACAATCGTAACCTTTCAACAGTTAACCTCAATAAGCTTCCCCACTCTTCCCTAACTAAATCAATTCCTTTCTCTCTTTCTAACCTCATATCTCTAACTCTCTCCCCAACCCCAAGTCACCCTTCTACCTGTTCACCCTCCATACAACTCCACGTACCAAACTCCCCACTAAACTCCCTCATATACCTTTATATTTTCACCCTCCCCATCTCTTTCCTCCTCATTCCCCAGCAAACGTCCCAGCCACACCCAACCACATTCACCACATTCACTCCTCCTCATGTTTCGCTGCAAATCCTTCAGCAATAAAACGCTCATAAAAGAGAATGAGAAACGAAAGACTATGAATGTATTAGAGAGCATATCAGTTGGGCCTTTCTCTCTCTCTCTCTCTCTCTCTCTCTCTCTCTCTCTCTCTCTCTCTCTCTCTCTCTCTCTCTCTCTCTCTCTCTCTCAGGTCACGGCTCAACAGTGTCTCTCCACATTCCCCAAAAAGGTGGAATGAGAAAAAAGGAAAAAAAAATGAAAAAAAAAAATGAGATGAGAATGAAGAAGCAGAGTGTGAAGTGACTGAGGGGCGGATTTCTTCTATCAGACGTGACTGCGAAGAGAGGGAGGAGGAGGAGGAGGAAGAGGAGGAGGAGGAGGAGGAGGAAGTAGAAATGTCCAACAACTATGATGTCAAAGATGGATAGATAGACAGATAGATAGAGAAAAAGCAAAAGCGAGAGCGAGAGCGAGAGAGAGAGAGAGAGAGAGAGAGAGAGAGAGAGAGAGAGAGAGAGAGAGAGAGAGAGAGAGGCGCCCCAAAATATACATAGGTGACACGTGAAATGTTTTACTTTTAAAGACAGCGGCGAGAGAAAAGGAAAAGAAACACGAAGGAGAGAAAAAGGTGAAAGGTGAAAGAAAACGAAAAGGAGACGAAGAAGAAGAAGAAGAAGAAGAAGAAGAAGAAGAAGAAGAAGAAGAAGAAGAAGAAGAAGAAGAAGAAGAAGAAGAAGAAGAAGAAGAAGAAGAAGAAGAAGAAGAAGAAGAAGAAGAAGAAGAAGAAGAAGAAGAAGAAGAAGAAGAAGAAGAAGAAGAAGAAGAAGAAGAAGAAGAAGAAGAAGAAGAAGAAGAAGAAGAAGAAGAAGAAGAAGAAGAAGAAGAAGAAGAAGAAGAAGAAGAAGAAGAAGAAGGAGGAGGAAGAAGTGACCTAGCGTGGGAGGAAGAGAATAAGAACAATGGAATGAAAGTTGAACACGTGAAAACCAGATTAATTTACACCAGATTTTATGAGTACACAAATGGAGGCCAAGGGAAGAAAGGGAGGGGGGGATAAAAGGGAAGGGGGATAAAAGACGGCATAGGGATTGATAAAAGGAAGAGAGCGAGAGAATATGGAGGAGATAGGACAGAGTGATGCTGTGGGGGGAAACGAAAACAAGATTGATGAAGGGAAATAGAAAGGGAGAAGGGGAGAGAGAATGAAGGATGGGAAAAAAAAACATAGGAAAAGAGAAAAGGAATAGAGAGAAAGAGAATAATGGAGGAGGGGAGACAGGGACGTGCTGTAGGGATGAAAAACAGAACAGTGATGAAGGGGAATAAGCAAGTTAGAGCAAAATAATGGTGAAAAATGGAGTGATGGGACTGCAAGGTACGAGAAAAATGTATGTGCTCTGGGAATGGGATGGAGGAAGGGAAAGAGGAAGAGGAAGAGGAGCATAAACGCCATATAAGGAGGTGGTTACAGTGAATTAGGTTAGGTTAGGTTAAGTCACCATGAAAGGAGAAGAACTGAGAATGATGACCTACAGTGTGAAAAGAGGAAAATAATGGATGGCTTTATATGAATGGAGAAGGGCGGCAGTGGTGTGTGTGTGTGTGTGTGTGTGTGTGTGTGTGTGTGTGTGTGTGTGTGTGTGTGTGTGTGTGTGTGTGTGTGTGTGAGTGAGGAGAAGGAAGGGAGATGTGAAAGAGAGAGACAAGTGGAGGGAAGAATGATAGGATAAAGAGGAATGGGGTGGATGAATATGGTTACAAAGTGGATGAGGAATGGGGGAAGGAATGGGTAGGATTGTGAAGGCAAGATGTGGAGGAAGAAAGGGTATGGGTGGTGAAAGAGGGAGGGGAAGTGAAGGGAAGGGAAGGGAAGTGAAGGGAAGGGAAGGAAAAGGAAGGGAAGGGAAGGGTGGGATGGGAATGTGACGCGACTCTGAAGGAGGAGGAGGAGGAGGAGGAGGAGGAGGAGGAGGAGGAGGAGGAGGAGGAGGAGGAGGAGGAGGAGGAGGAGGAGGAGGAGGAGGAGGAAGAGGAGGAAGTGTTTAAGTAAGGGAAAAGGGGAATGTTACAAATGGTTAATGAGGAAGATGACAGAGAGAGAGAGAGAGAGAGAGAGAGAGAGAGAGAGAGAGAGAGAGAGAGAGAGAGAGAGAGAGAGAGAGAGAGAGAGAGAGAGAGAGAGAGAGAGAGAGAGAGAGAGAGAGAGAGAGAATGAGTGAGAGAAAATTAGGGTGAAATAACCTGAGCCAAGATAATGAATGACTCGAAAGAAAGAGAGAGAAAAAAAAATCTGAAGATAATGAAATATAATGAAAAAGTGATACAACAATTAACCGATTTAGCATGACCTATCCCCCCACCTCCCTCCTCCCCAGAAACCCCAATACCCCCTCCCATCCCCGCCCCAGAACTAAGCAGACCCCAACTTTTTCATTCCTTCGCTCCTCTCCTTCACACAGCCTCGCAACCACCCGTCCTACACTTCCCTTTAACCCTTTCACTACTGGATGAATATTTTCCTATATCCACCTACGACTTTTAGATATTTACGTGCTAGTGGCTCTTAAAATACATACATTAAACATTTACTCTTTTTTTCTCTCTGTAACTATAGCAACATTTTTTTAACGGCGGTAGCAGCGTGAAGGAAGTTTATGGCAGTGAAAGGGTTAATGACTGCAACCTCACTATACCACCTCACGTCTCTCCTCAATTACTATAACTTGACTAAACTAACTCTTTATCACAACCTCACAACCGCTTCTAGACTAAGTAACCTTCCCCTCCTTTCAACTACAACCCCCACCCCCTCCCTCTACCACTCACCTTGCAATAACGTGTGTATTGTCATGTCTATCTGTGATTTGTGGTTTCAAGCGGTAGTGTGATTTTTCTGTGATAGTTTGTGATAGTCTTCATTTTTTTTTTTTTGTCGTTTATTGTACTGTGGAGCTCCTGCCAAAAAAGAATTTAAGTTTGTCTATTTCCTACAACGAATTGATAGTAAGGTTATCTGTCTATCTGTCGATCTATCTCATGCTTCTCCCCAATGACAACAATCTCAACTCTTTTTCCCCTGTCTAATTTAACCGTTAGCTAAGATCCAAGCCCTATGTCTTCTCACAACCTCACAGCTTCTCGTCCATAAACAATTACAACCTAACCACTTTCCCTGAGATAATCAACTTAAGATTTCCTTCTTTCCAGGCGTTCACTTCTTGAATTTTTATCACTCCAAATGTCACTTCTTTCCTCACCTCCTCTTCTCTTGTTCCCTCTCAAAAAATCCAGTACTTCTTTTCATATCACTCAAAACACCTTTCCCTTTCTCAAATTTTGTCCTGGAAATTATTTTCTATCACATCATTCAAAACATTTTTTTCTAAACTTTCTCAGGAATTCATGGCGTAGAATGTTATGGGTCTTATGCAATGACTCCGTAAGGGTGACTGTTCCTTGCAGACTGTGGATAGGAAAGGGTGTGGAGGTAGCTAGAGATGATGAGGGTACGAAGGATATACAAGGGAAGGGTGATTAAAGGGCGGGGTAGGAGAGATGAATGAAAGAAATATCTGAAAGAAAAATGAAAGGAAGTAAGGTACAAATCAGAGAACGGTAGGAATGGAAAGAAAGGTAAGAGAGATGGAAGGAAGTAGAGAAGGGGAAGGGAAGAGGAGAGGAAAGGGAATTAGAAAATGAAGGGATGGAGAGAAAACTGGAGGGAAGAGAAGGGAAGCGATGGGCAGGAGGCAGAGAAGAGAGGAAGGGAAGCGATGGGCAGCAGACAGAGAAGAGAGGAAGGGAATAGGGGAGGTAAAGAAGGGATGGGTGGAAGGGAGGAAGGGGAGGGGAGGGAGGGAAAGGGTTGGAGGAAAGATTATCTCAACCGAACAACGAAGCAACAAATTATGACATCCGCTCACCTGGCTCCTCCTCCTCCTTCTCCTCCTCCTCCTCCTCCTCTTCCTCCTCCTCCTCCTCCTCCTCCTCCTCCTCCGGTTCCCAAACAGAATTAACTGAATGACACGCACGGATGCCCTCCATTCTGCAAACTGTTCTCCACCACCTTCACCACCGCCATTACCGCACGTGACAATAATAATAGTTGTAGTAGTAGTAGTAGTAGTAGTAGTAGTAGTAGTAGTAATGATGATGATGATGATGATGATGATGATAATAATGATACTACTACTACTACCATTACTAACACTACTACTATTACTATTACTACTGCTACTACTACTACTACTACTACTACTACTACTACTACTACAAATATAACTACAACCAGCCGACCACAACACACACACACACACACACAGGTAGCACACGGTAGCTGGCAAATGACACAACACCACATAAGGTTGAAAGATTAAAGTTGAAGGAATTATGAAGTAACACAAAACAAGGGAAAAAAAAATTGTTATCGTCTTAAACACAAAAATTAAAATATGTTAGTAAACGTTATATTTTTTTTCCTCCTCCTTGTTTTTCTTTCTTTTCGTTTCCTTTCCTTCCTGCTGCTCCTTCACCTCCGCCTCCTCTTCCTCCTATTCCTCCACTTCTCTTTATTGTTTCCTGTTTACGTACTTCTCTTTCCTAATTTAATTTCCCACTTTTCTTCTCTTTTTGCTTTTCTCTTATTTCTTTTCTTTCTTTTCCTTAATAATCTCTATCACCTCCTACCATTTGTTATGTCTGTGTTTCCTGTCCTCTTCCACCTCCTCCTCCTCCTCTTCCTCCTCCTGACAAGTTCTCAAGGTTTAAAAGTCACCGCAGGAATGATACCACGTGCAGCTGAGAGAGAGAGAGAGAGAGAGAGAGAGAGAGAGAGAGAGAGAGAGAGAGAGAGAGAGAGAGAGAGAGAGAGAGAGAGAGAGAGAGAGAGAGAGAGAGAATGATTCATATAATTTATCTTTCCTTACTTCCTTTTCTTTCTTCCTCCCTTGTTGCATTATCATTATTATTATTATTATTATTATTATTATTATTATTATTATTATTATTAGTCATTAGTAGTAGTAGTAGTAGTAGTAGTAGCAGCATTCGTATACTAAGCAATACCCACCCAACTACCTACACACACACACACACACACACACACACACACACACACACACACACACACACACATATATCACCCCACACATAACCAGGGCGCCTCGCAAGCACACAGGCACCCTAATCACTATACTCCAGGCGCCCTTGTTAACTGCACCAGCCACTCATGCTGTATAAGGCGGAGGCAAGTGATGAGTGTTAGGCAAATGGCAAGGCTTGGGTATTCTTGTAATTTACTCCCTCCTCTACTCACACCTTCCCTCCTAAACATTTTTACTGCTATAGCCGTCAGAGAGAGAGAGAGAGAGAGAGAGAGAGAGAGAGAGAGAGAGAGAGAGAGAGAGAGAGAGAGAGAGAGAGAGAGAGAGAGAGAGAGAGAGAGAATTTTTGTCTTTTCTAAGCTAAAGAATTGTTTTTGTTTAGTCCTTTTGATGTTATGGTTCTTCTCTGCTTGATTAATTGGTTTATGGTAATGTTTAGAGTAGTAGTAGTAGTAGTAG
>NC_087172.1:5247500-5250000 GCF_035594125.1 Scylla paramamosain | reverse complement strand
AAAAAGAAAAGAAGAAAAAAACTGAGAGGCTCGAAAGAAGAGGAAATAAATAAAACTGTGAAGAAAACAACTTAAAATAAAAGGAATAGAAACAGAAAGAAACAAGAACACAAAGATGACAGATGAAAGTCATAATCAACAAAAACATAATAAATATCTGAAATAAAAAAAATACCTAACAAAGAGGAAATAATAATGATGAAGACAGAAATAACAAAGAATAAGAAAATAAACTTAAAAACAAAAGAATAAAGAAGAAAACACTTTAAAATTCACATAACGAGAGAGAGAGAGAGAGAGAGAGAGAGAGAGAGAGAGAGAGAGAGAGAGAGAGAGAGAGAGAGAGAGAGACCCCACACACACACACACAAGCAAAAGAAGTGTAAAATGAGATAAAAGAATAAAACGAGAAACAGAAAAGAAAAGACCAGGTGAGAAAGGGAGAAAGGAAAGGTGCTAATGAAGAAAAGGGATAAAGGGAGGGGAGGGAAGGATCAGGGAGGAGGGATTAAGGGCACTGGGAGGAGGTATGGGGAGGAGAAATAGGTAAATGGTGTTAGGGGGAGAAAGGTAGGGTGTTATGGGGAGGTAAGGAAGGTTGGGGAGATGTTCAGATACTTGGGGATAAGGAAGAGAAGGGGGATGGGAGAAGAAAGTAAAGAGGGGAGGAATTAAAAGGGGCGAGAGTAAGAGAGAGTAAAGAAGGGGAAGGAATAGTGATTTTGTAAGATTAAGAAAGTGAAAATGAAGATGAAAGAACAAGTAGGAATAAAAAATGAAGGAAGAATAAGACCAGTGCAAAGAGAGGGGAGGAATAAACGATACGAGTATATGAGAGAGAGAGAGAGAGAGAGAGAGAGAGAGAGAGAGAGAGAGAGAGAGAGAGAGAGAGAGAGAGAGAGAGAGAGAGAGAGAGAGAGAGAGAGAGAGAGAGAGAGAGAGAGAGAAAGGTGCAATAAAAAGAGACCGAGAATAGAAGGGAATTTTATTGCAGTAAAGAGGGAGAAAGTGAAAATTAAACAAATAAGAATAAAAATAAGAGAAAGGAGGATGAGAATAAAGAAAGTAAAGAGAGGTGTAAGACAACAAGGAAGAGCAAAAAGGGGGAGAAAGGGAATAATACTTATGTAAAAGCAAAGAGAAAAAACAAAAAAAAGAGAGCAAGTAAGAATAAAAGGAGGAATGAAGAGATCAGAAGATGAGAGAAGAAGAAAAAACAACAAATAGGAGAGAAGTTGGTAAGAATAAAGAGGGAAGATATGAAAAAAAGAATTAAGAACAAGTAAAAATAAAGAGAATAGGAGAAAAGAGGTGAGAAAAGAGGGATGAAAGGATGATATAAACAAAAAAGGAAGAAGAAGATAAAGAAAGAGAACATCTACAACCAAATAGAGAAGAAAAGTAAACATAGAGATTGAAAGAGAGTAAAGAAGACACGAAAGAAGAAATAACAAGAAAGACGAGAGTAAAGATGAAGAAACAAACAGGATGAGAGAAGGAAAGAGGAGAGGGAGAGAATGAAGACATGGTGAAGTGATGCAAGAAGTTATAGGTGGTTAGTAAAGGGGTGAGGGGGTGATGGGTCAGAAGGGGTGAGCGAATGATGGGTCAAAGGGGGGTGAGGCAGTGATGGTTCAGGAGAGGCGAAAGGGGTGACATGGGGATGAGGGAATGATGAGGTCAGGAGAGGGGGTAAGGCAGTGATGGGTGAGGAGGGGTGAGGGGGTGACGGAGGGTGATGGGAGTGAAGGGTTAAGGTGTGATAAGGAACCACGAAAAACTGAAGGTCACGATTATAAATTCCAGGACAAAAGGCTGATTTGTGTGTGAGATTGGGACTGGATTCCTGGGTTAATATGAGAGAGAGAGAGAGAGAGAGAGAGAGAGAGAGAGAGAGAGAGAGAGAGAGAGAGAGAGAGAGAGAGAGAGAGAGAGAGAGAGAGAGAGAGAGAGAGAGAGAGAGAGAGAGAGAGAGAGAGAGTCCAGACAATAAGACACACAGAGACAGACAAAAACAACTACACACACACACACACACACACACACACACACACACACGGTGCACAATAAATACGACGATAAAGAAAAGGGGAAAAACATACTAATAAATTTCATAAACTGGAGATACAAGACAATGAAAACACACAACAAAAACGAAAGACTATAAAACAATACAAATTGAACCCCCCCAAAAAAAGGAGAATTTTTGGGTACGAGAGAGAGAGAGAGAGAGAGAGAGAGAGAGAGAGAGAGAGAGAGAGAGAGAGAGAGAGAGAGAGAGAGAGAGAGAGAGAGAAGAGAAGAGAAGAGAAGAGAAGAGAAGAGAAGAGAAGAGAAGAGAAGAGAAGAGAATTCTTAAGTAATAAAAGAAAAAGGGAGAGAGGAAAGTAGAAGATAAAAGAGGGAGAGATAACAAGAGAAGAATAAGAGAAAAAAATGACAAGAAGGTAAGAAGAGAAAATGAGAAAGGAAGAAAAAAAAAACAAAAAAAGAAATGAGA
>NC_087172.1:5232500-5242500 GCF_035594125.1 Scylla paramamosain | reverse complement strand
CGACTGGGAGAAGAAGAGAAGGAAGAGAGGCAGAGAAGGAAGAAGGAAAGGAGCAAGAAGAAGACAGGAGAGAAAGAGTGAGGCGAGGGGAGAAACAGGGGAGTAAATTAAGGAAGAACAGGAAATCAAACACAAGATAAGAAAAACAAAGTAAAGAAAGAGAAAGAAAGAGAAGGAAAATAAGGGCTACGAGAGGACTGGGAGAGGAAGAAGAGAAGGAAGACAGACAGAGAAGGAAGGAAGAAGAAAAGGAACAAGGAGGGGGAGGGGGAGTAGGCCTATCTCGGCCACGTAGTCTTTTGAGAAGTCACGTAGCTGTGTTTACTTACCTTCCTCACCTCTCTCTCCCCCTCTCCCTCCTCCTCTCCCTCCCCAGCTCTCGCTCTCTCCAAGTGTTTAGCGTCTCAAAAAGGTCTAGTAGAGGTCTTCCTGCCCCCCGTGGCCGCCTTCCCCCCAGGCCGCAGGTGGGAGAGCGGGCCGTATAAGGGAGTGTAATCACGCGAGACTTGACGTAACCTGATCTCACCTGAGTCTCGGCGCGATTACACCTGTCTGCCCGCCTGGCTAGCCTTGCTCCCACGCACTGACAGCCAGACAGCCGCGCAGATAGGCAGGCAGACACGCAGACAGGCAGACAGGCAGCTAGGATGGACGGACGCTTGCAGGCAGATACGAGGGGATACGAAGACAGGTAGACAGAATGGGAAGTAGGCAGGTAAACAAACAGACAGACAAGAGAAATACGTTAGCCGAAAGAGACAGACTTATAATCAGGAAGACTGGCACACAAAAGAATAAATATACATACAGACGGAGAGATAAACAAATAGATAGACAGACAGTTGGATAAACAGGAGGCAGTCAGAAGGCAAATAAGAGGACAAATGGCTGGAAAATAAACACTCAGACAGACATACAGATAGACAGAGATAGACAATGAGTAGAGAGGAAAATTAACATACAGACAGACGCACAGTCAGTCAGTAGACACGTACTATTAACAGACAAATGGGTGTTTAAAGACAGATGTGACATGTAAATTTGCACACACACACACACACACACACACACACACACACACACACACACACACACACGTCTTTACTTTTCACTCCACCACCTCTTCCTCTTGCTCCTCTTCCTCCTCCTCCTCCTCTTCCTCTTATTTTCCTTCTCTTTTTCCACCTTTACCTCTTCCTCCTCCTCATTATCCTCCTACTCTTCTTATGATCCTTCTTATTTTTCTAACTACCTCCTTCTCCTCCTTCTCCTCTTCTTCCTCCTGCTCCTCCTCCTCCTCTTCCTCCTGATTCTTCTCCTCCTCTTCCTCTTATTTTTCTTTTCATTTTCCTCAACTACCTCCTCCTCCTCCTCCTCCTCCTCCTCCCAATTCTATTCAGTTTACAGTGTTTGTTCCTCCATTACCGAGAGGGAGGAAAGAGGAGGAAGAGAGGGAGGGTTTGGGGGAGGAAAGGAGGGAGGGCGAGAAGGGAGGAAGAGAAGAGGCGTATTACAAGTCTACACTAAAAGGAATGGAGAGAAGAACTGAGGTGAAGATCTTTGTGTGTGTGTGTGTGTGTGTGTGTGTGTGTGTGTGTGTGTGTGTGTGTGTGTGTGTGATTATTATGTATTGATTAAATGGTGAGAATTGTCTGTTTATAGGTGGATAGGAGGAGGAGGAGGAGGAGGAGGAGGAGGAGGAGGAGGAGGAGGAGGAGGAGGAGGAGGAGGAGGAGGAGGAGGAGGAGGAGGTGGAGGAGGAGACAAAGATGAAGAAGCAAGCAGAAGAATAAAAAAAGAGGAAAGGTGACAAAAAACAACAACAATAACAACAACAAGAACAAAAACACATAGGCCACCACCACCACCACCACCACCACCACCACCACAACAACAACAACAAAAATCACCTACACCCCAGCTACACAAAGTCAGATTACACCTCTTAAGCTTTGTCAGGATAATTTATGTTAGGTTAGGTTAGGACGGAAGAAAAAGAAGAAGACCAACATGATGAAGAAAATGAAGGAAAAAATAAGAAGTAGTAAGATGTGGGCGAGGCAACAGAGGCAGCCAGCAGTCTAACCACATACTTGGTGCCGGACTCTCCCTCCTTCCCTCCTTCACTCCTTCCTTTCCTCCACCTTTTCCTCCCTCCCTTCTTCCACCCACCATGTCCCTCCTTAGAGCACATTCAGACCTAATAATCAAGAGTCAAGGATCTAATAGTAGCAGAAGTAGCAGTAGTAGTAGTAGTAGTAGTAGTAGTAGTAGTAGTAGTAGTAGTAGTAGTAGTAGTAGTAGTAGTAGTAGTAGTAGTAGTAGCAGCAGCAGTAGTAGTAGTAGTAGTAGTGGTGGTGGTGGTGTTGATGCGATGTTGAGGGGTGATAAAGGAGGAAAAATTCATGTAACGAGGGGGAGGAGGAGGAGGAAGAGGAGGAGGAAGGGAGTGGTGATGGTGGAACAATAAATAAATAAACAAAGTGAAAGGAGTGGCAGGGTTGGGTATGGTGGCGGAAACACCTTACCACCACCACCACCACCACCACCACCACCTCCTTCTCTCCGGGATTCAAAGGGCGTGATGGGGAGAAGGGGCGCTAAATAAGTGTGGGTCAAAGGGATCAGAGAGAGAGAGAGAGAGAGAGAGAGAGAGAGAGAGAGAGAGAGAGAGAGAGAGAGAGAGAGAGAGAGAGAGAGAGCACAGCCTTCCTAAAGCAAACAGGAGAGGCCCCAGACTCTCCCTTACGTACCCTTAGGCACCCCACCCACGTACTACAAAGAAAAGGAGGAGGAGGAGGAGGAGGAGGAGGAGGAGGAGGAGGAGGAGGAGGAGGAGGAGGAGGAGGAGGACGGAGACAACAACAATAAAGATAGAGGAGGAAGAAAATAAGAAGACAGGAAGAAAGAAAAGAAGGAAGAAAGAAAAAATAAAAAAAATAAAATTAAAATAAGAAAACGGAGAGTCTAACGAACAAAAATTAGTAAACAAAACGAGAGAGAGAGAGAGAGAGAGAGAGAGAGAGAGAGAGAGAGAGAGAGAGAGAGAGAGAGAGAGAGAGAGAGAGAGAGAGAGAGAATGACGTCAAGAAACCAGGATATACCGAAATAAGGAACTAACAAAAAGAGGAGGAAAAGATAATAAAAGTAAGATATGAATATGAATACTGCTACTCCAATAATTCTGTCTCTTTAGGTCGTTAGGTAAGTCGTAAACTGCTAAATTGAGACAGTCCACTAAATTCTCTCTCTCTCTCTCTCTCTCTCTCTCTCTCTCTCTCTCTCTCTCTCTCTCTCTCTCTCTCTCTCTCTCTCTCTCTATTATATCCGGGAACGTTTGTCAGTTTTCGCACATAAATACCTTTCCATATGTGTGTGTGTGTGTGTGTGTGTGTGTGTGTGTGTGTGTGTGTGTGTGTGTGTGTGTGTGTGTGTGTGTGTGTGTGTGTGTGTGTAAACAGCTTTTCCGCATTGTACATTTAATTAGGTATGCATGTCTTACGAGTGTGCATGTGTGTTTGTGTGTTGGGGGCATGAAGGGATTGGGGAGAGGAGGAGGGAAGGTGGAGAGGAGGGAAGGAGGAAGGGGAGATGGAGATGGTGGAGGCTCTCAGCACTCGTGTCCTTTCCTTCCACATGTAGATGAGCGCCTTAGTATTCCCGGTGCTAACAAGTGAGATAACCTTGTGTAACTGTACTGCTTCACTGCACGAGGCGTATGGTCTGTGTAAGGAGGGCCTCGGTGATGCTTCCTATTTCACGTCTTCCTATACCCATTAGTGTTTCTGTTCCTACTGCTGCTCCTACTGCTACTGCTGCTGCTAACAATGTGTACCCTAACCTCGTCGTCCATTACATCTTACTTCTCGATTTAAGTACAACTAATCTACTACTACTACTATTACTACTACTACTACTACTACTACAATAACAAAAACATTTTCTACAAACAACAACAACAACAACAACGACTACTACTACTACTACTACCACTATTACTACTACTACGTAACGTATCGTAACCTAACCTAATCATTAATTACATCTTCGCCCTCGACCTACATACTACTACTATTACTACTACTACTGCTACTACTACTACTATTACTGCTACTCCCACTACTACTACAACACTACTACTACTACTACTACTACAATTCAAACACCTGTTACAGACACGCCCACCTCTTGCACTACAAGTCATTTCCCCATACAACCTATGCTCCTTTCCCGTACCCCATCCCCCATCACCCCATCCATCACCCCTCACCCCCCTCACCCCCTCCTCCTTTCCCAATTTCACACATTAACCTTTCACTTCGTTTCTAACTCGCTAACTCGCCCTAGACTCGAAGATCTCTCCCTCTGACCCGCCTCCCTCCTTCACCCCCCCACCTCACCCCTGCTAAGCCCCATGACGCCCTCCGTGTAGCATTAAGTGGAAGGGTGGATGGGTGGTGAAGTGGTGTTGGGGAAGGTGTAGATGGAAGGAGAGGAGGAAAGGAGGAATATGCAGTGGTTGATGTTTTGGTTCTTTTGAGAGAGAGAGAGAGAGAGAGAGAGAGAGAGAGAGAGAGAGAGAGAGAGAGAGAGAGAGAGAGAGAGAGAGAGAGAGAGAGAGAGAGAGAGAGAGAGAGAGAGAGAGAGATTTAAAGGAGGATATGAAAGAATGAAGAAGAGAAAAACGAGGAAAGAGAAGAAACTTGTAGTTGTCACATAGATAAGAGAGTACACACACACACACACACACACACACACACACACACACACACACACACACACACACAGCAGTCTCATTAATTATTCAATATTACGACCAACAGTAGAACAAAAACAACAACAACAACTACTACTATTACTACTACTACTACTACCAGTAACAAAACAACGACTACAACAGAAGATAATCTTGACTCCATACACGGCTGATGATGTAACGTAAGAAGGGAGAGAGTGAGAGAGAGAGAGAAAGAGGGAGAGAAAGGAGGAGGGAGGAAAGAAGAGAAGGCTGGAGGGAGGGCGGGAGAGAGAGAGAGAGGGAGGGAGTGAGATTTATGTGTAGAAAAATGAAAGCCTGATATTAAGATTACCAGTTTACTTGCAATCTCTCTCTCTCTCTCTCTCTCTCTCTCTCTCTCTCTCTCTCTCTCTCTCTCTCTCTCTCTCTCTCTCTCTCTCTCTCTCTCCTCTAAGAGCCTATACATCGACTAGCTATCTTGAGCTCTATGTATTTTTCTCTTTATCTCTATATCTACACATCCACCACACACACACACACACACACACACACACTCTCTCTCTCTCTCTCTCTCTCTCTCTCTCTCTCTCTCTCTCTCTCTCTCTAGCAACACATACATCTACTATCACATCTACCATCAATTTTAACTGTGTATCTGTCTTTCTATCTACATACCTACTACATAACCACCTCTCTCTCTCTCTCTCTCTCTCTCTCTCTCTCTCTCTCTCTCATACCCACCTTCCTATCTGCTTACCTATCTATCTACTTACCCACCCACCTACCTATCAATCTATCACTACCCACCTCTAACTACCTGCCTATCTATCTCTCCCAGGTAATTGGTCTAATCAGCAGATGGCGTCATTGACTTCCCTAGGATTTAATTGACCAATCAGAGAGAAGGAGAAGAGAGAGCAACCCGACTGACCTGGCGTGACTTCCTGACAAACACTGGATTGGTCAGAATGATTGAGGTCACCGTGAGAGAGAGAGAGAGAGAGAGAGAGAGAGAGAGAGAGAGAGAGAGAGAGAGAGAGAGAGAGAGAGAGAGAGAGAGAGAGAGAGAGAGAGAGAGAGAGAGAGTACAGTTTGTCTTTCCTTAACACCTGTCTTCCTTTCTTTCCTTCTTCCTTCTTCTCTTCCTGCTTCCTTTACTTTCACTTTCACTGCTTCCTCTGTTCTCTAGCATTATCTTCACCAAACACGCCTACCCGCTTCCTCCCATCTCCTCCTCTTCCTCCCTCTTATTCCTCTAATTTTATTTATTATATTCACTTTCATTTTCCTCCTCCTCCTGCTCTTCTTCCTCTCTCATGTACTTGTTTAATGGTGTTTATTGTATTTACTTTCATCTTTCTCTTCTTGTTCTTCTTCGTTGAATTTCTCTTTCAGTTTCCTCTGCATCTCCTCCTCCTTTACCTTCTTTTTTTTTTTACTTCTTCGTCTTTGTATTGTTCTTCTTCTTTCACTTTTTCCTTGTCTTCTTTTCTTCTTCTTTCTCTTCTTCTTTCACTTCTCTTCTTCTTTCACTTATCTTTCTTCTTTATTCACTTCTTTTCTTCTTTTACTTCTTCTTTTACTTTGTCTTCACCTTTCTTCTTCTTCTTCTTTTCTTCTTCTTTCACCTCATCTTTTCTTCTTTTTCTTCTTTTCCCTCCTCCTCCTCCTTTTTTTTTTAGTTACTGTAGTGAATAGTATAATTTCTCTTTCATCCTTTCCTATCACATCTTAGCCTTTCCTTCTCCCTATGCTCTCTTGTTTTCCTTCCTTGACCCCTGGTGTCCTCCAGCCTCTAACTCTTAGAATCTGTAGTGGTAGTGGTAGAATAGACACACAGACAGCCTCTTTAGCCCCAGTAGGGGTGTTGCTGTCTGTTCTTTCCTTTGTATTCCTTTGTATTCCTCCTCCTTCTCCTTTTCTCCATGTCACAACATGGACAAAATAGTCCATGTTTACAAAATAGTGTTGTCAGCATTTTCGGAAGTCAAACCAATACACTATTAATACAACACCGAGGTATTTCAACACACACACACACACACACACACACACACACACACACACACACACGAGTCAGTGGCCTAGAAACGAAAGGTCCAAACCATCGGAAGACTTGATTATAAACCGCCCGTTCATAAAAAAAAAAAGTATATTGCTAATGTTTCGTGAAAGTAAGTAAATTTGACAGACTTCACAATGAAAATACGTGGATTGTAAATAATAATAATAGCTTGTTAGTATTGTGTGGCTGATGAACCTGATAAGGAGGAGGAGGAGGAGGAGGAGGAGGAGGAGGAGGAGGAGAGGAGGAGGAGGAGGAGGAGGAGGAGGAGGAGGAGGAGGAGGAGGAGGAGGAGGAGGAAGAAGAAAAAGAACAAGAATATTAATAACAACAACAACATCAACAATAACAACCAACAACAACAACAACAACAACACAGAAGAAGAAAAAGAAGAAGACAAAGAAGAAGAATACGAGGAAGCAGAATGACAACAACAACAACAACAACAAGAAGCAGGTCACGTTTAGCTGGCGAGGTTGGCCGTGCAAGGAGTGAAAGATAAACAGTATCGCGTTACAGCACCGCCGCCACAGCCGTCACAGCGTCTCAGCCTCGCCGCAGACACGTGACAGCAGCCCCAGATACGTCACCGGGCATCACTCCCATCACTCCCATCACCCCCATCACTCCCTCGCTACACACACATTCCTCCAGGGCGACGCGGACCTGATGGCTTCATAAGGGGCGGGTTTTTGTGTGGCTTAAAAACTGATGCCACGGATTATGAGTCCTATATGGCTCCTGACGCTGCTGCTGCTGCTACACCTGATGCTGGTGGTGGTGGTGATGGTGATGGTGATGGTGGTGGTGGTGGTGGTGCTACTTCTACTACTGCCAGTACAGCTGCTACTGCTTTTACTATTGCCGCTACCTATTGACATTACACCTGTTGTTTTTGCTGCTGCTTCTGTTACTACTACTACTACTACTACTACTACTACTACTACTACTACTACTACTACTACTACTACTACCACTACTACTACTATCACTACTTCTACTACAACTATTACTACTACCACTACTGCTGCTGCTACTATTATTGTTACAATAACATCGACAAAAAAACAAAACAAAAAACAACAGCAACCTATACTGCTATTGCTACTGCTGCCGCTACAGCTGCTGCTGCTACTACTACTACTACTACCTCCTCTACCACTATTACTAACAACAGATACCAAAAACTCTCTCTCTCTCTCTCTCTCTCTCTCTCTCTCTCTCCCTACGTTACCGACGTGAGCGCGGCACCAGCTCGGCAGCCTCCAGGAGCGGGAGTGTGTACTATTGTTGTCTGAGGGAGATGGTATCGCTGGGGAGGCTTATGGGGAGCGGCAGGTAGTGTGAGGAATGGTGGGCCAGGAGGGGAGGAAACGAGGGAAGAATAGGAAGGGCATGTTTGATAACTGGGAGGAGGGGGTAGGGGAGGGAGTGTTGGGTGCTTAGGAATGGATGGATGGAGAGAGAGAGGGTGGAGAAAACGAGGGAAGAAAGCCAGGGGGTGTGTTTGATACTGGAAGTACAAGAGAGAGGGATGTGATGGGAGGAATGAGGGAGGGCGGGGGAAGGGGAGAGAGAGTGGGGTGTTTAGTGGTGAGGGAGATATGGTATTGTAGAAATGGGAGTAAACGTGTCTTGTTGGAGATTAAAAGATAAAGAGGCGTGGTGGTGGTGTGTGTGTGTGTGTGGGGGGGGGGTGTTGCGTTGTGGGGTGTGGCTCGTGAGGGGGAGGCTGTATGGTGTGGCGGTGTGTGGCGGTGTGTGTGCAGTGACTGACCTTGCTTTACATAATCACTATTGGAGGAACTTGCACTGGGCGACGTCAATCTTAACATCTGGGACTGCGTTTGCTAAAAATTATGTTTTATCATGACTACATATGATCAAACCCTCTCACTTACAGCCTTCAGAATTGCTTTTGTGCGTCTTTTAGCTTTGTATCGTAGAAAACAAAATTAACTACCAATTCGTTATTTTTTACCCTGCTGTACAACTTCTTGCTTGCATTTATAACTGTTAAGGAATTTTGTACTAATCTCTTACTTCTGTGGCCTATAAAAATATCATTAACCTCCAATTCTTTCATTTTATCGAGCTTACTTTTCATTTACCCTTTCACAACTGGCTCATTTTCCCCATAATCACCTACAACGTCTTGGATATAATGCTGTACTACAGTGGCTTAGTTCTCAATCCTAGAAAAGGCAACATTAACCTCTTATTCCCTTTTTTTCTGTGTGTCCATGCAAATAAGTTTTTTACAATGGTCTGTTAACAAAGGAAGACGATAGCAAAAAGGTTAACACGGTCTGGTGGATTTGGGTTTCCAAGGGCGTTTTAATGATTCTAGAGATAGTAGTTTAACAAGAATTCTGCATCACTGAGGAAAAAAAAAATCCATGAGAACACAACTAATCACATTTGTGGCATTTACAGGCAGTTCTTATGAGAGAATAAAGCGTTTTAACACTTTCACTGTCATATGCAACAATTCACAGCACTAAAATCAATGTATGAAATCTTTATAAACTCCTGCAAGAAAAAAAAAGTGAAAAGCATAAACTTTGTAATATCGAATCAATATAATGTTTAGAGGTAGCTGTGGAACGATAAGAAAATATGTTCCTGATTGGTTGGTGATTAGGGAAAGATGTACTAAATAGCAGTGAATGGGTTAAAGTAAGGATCTTGTCTGCCATTACTTCCCTTTGAGCTTAATGAAAGTAGGTTTGGAGTACAGATTAAGACACCAGTGACAGCGAAAGGAGTGCTCTAGTAATTCAAGTCTTCCAGTGACTGTAGCCTTGTTTCTGCTCAGTTAAGATAAAGAGCTCCTCCAGTGAAGTATAAGTTGTCATGCAGTTATTACCAGTCATGGTGTTAAGTGCTCCACTGACAACCACGCGTTCCTGGGTTCGATTCCCTGGATAGATTAAGTTCGTATTCTGAAACGCTTTGTGCTCTCATTAGGAATACTTTTAAAGACCACAGATATGTATATATATATATATATATATATATATATATATATATATATATATATATATATATATATATATATATATATATATATTTATTTTTTTTTTCGGATTTCCATTAGCATTTTTCCCACTGACTGCAGAATTCTTGTTATCGTTTTATGTAAGAGGAGATGTGGCACAGGACAACAAAACACACACACACACACACACACACA
>NC_087172.1:5192500-5230000 GCF_035594125.1 Scylla paramamosain | reverse complement strand
ATTGTAACCTTCTGCGCCTCCTTCAGATACCCACGTAATAACACTGCGTTCCTCCTTTAGCATAGTGTGTCTTTAGTACAGTTCCTTTCTTCATTTATCCTGCGGAAGGCGGCGACGAAAGGGGAAAGGGATAACAGAGGCGGTGGTGGTAGCGGTGGTGATGGTGGCGGTGGCGGCGGCGGCGGTGGTGGCGGTAGTTTGAAGGTTGTTACACCCTGCAGTAATGTGTCAGCAGTGTCCTAGTGTAAGTAAACTTAGGTCTGCCTCTCTCAAACAAACAGTCATTCCTACATTTACTCTTCCTCCTCCTCCTTTCCTCTTCCTTCTCTTCTCCTCTTCCTCTTCCCCTACGTCTTCCAACACAGCATCTCTTCCCCCCAGCGTGTCTATCTGTCAGCCTCCTCCGCGCCATATTTCATCTCAGACAGCAGGTAAGACACAGGCAGGCCGGCAGGAGAGAGGCAGGTGAGGTGAGGCAGGTAAGGGTGAGGGAGGAAGGCAGAGAGACAAGGCTGGCGGCGTGCGTGGGTGAGGGACAAGGGTGTGGGAGGCGGGGAGAGGGAGGGAGAGACAGGAGGCGGAGAGGAGAGAGGAGGGGAGGGAGATCTGATACCTTGCTGCCCTCTGGCTATCAGCAGTGTGTGTGTGTGTTGCTTTACTTGCACAAACACGGCGAGGAAGACACGTACACACTACCACGCGCTCACCTCAGCATCTCGCCTTCACCCTTTGACCTGACCTGATGCATTCACCCTACATAGCTCTCTTTACACTTTGGCACTTCTTCTTCACCTTATCTGTCACCCTAAATATACCTACGCTTAAAAAGTCCATATCTCCGTCACTTACTCTTGACTACACCCTGATACTTGTTTACCCTGTGTCACCCTAAATATGCTTCACCCTACGTCACCTTAAGTATATACAAGTTTATTACCTTTACAAAATATTCCTCTTTTCTTTACTTACTCTTACTCTCTATTGTCACACTGCCACTCATCCTAATCACACACATGCACACTGTTCACCCTAAAATCCACTACTGTCCTTCACTCGCGGCCAGTCACAGCCATAGAATCACTTTTAATCTCACTACATTCACCCTTATTCACCGTAACAATTCAACTAACACACTATCTTTTCCTGAATCTCTCAAAGCACAAGACAGTCACCCTACACCCTTCTATTCACCCCAACCACGTACCCCCCATCACCCACACACATACACACATACATCACCTTACAAAAACACCCTTACTCCTGTACTCGACTCCCTTACAGCCACAGTCACTCTACACCTTATTACTCACCCTAACACCCTCACCCTCACACACACCCCTGTCACTCTCATCTCAAACAGAATGCTCCTATCCCGAAACTTTCATCTCCTCGTCTCTCACCTCACCCCCTGTGCTTGTCTCTCCTTCCCTCTCACCCCAGGCGCCTGACCCTCACCTCTGCGCCCCAGCCTCACGTTACAGGGTGTCGGGGAGGCTAACATGGCCCTCAATCACCTGACGGAGGCACAAAAGGAGACGCCGACGAAGAGGGACCAACACGAAGAGGTTTGGGTTTTTGTTTCCTTTGAGCTGTCCCGGATCTGGTGGTGGTGGTGGTGGTGGTGGTGGTGGAGGAAGAGGAGGATATAAGAAGAAGAAGAAGAAAAAGAAGAAGAAGAAGAATGAAAGACCGAGAAAGGAAGAAACAAACAACACCACCACCACCAACAACAACAACAAAAACAAGAAAGAGAAACACGAGTAGGAAGAGGAGAATAAGGAAGAGAAACGAAGGAAGAGGAAGAGAAAACATGAAAATATATACAAAGGAGGAATGAAAGACGAGAAAATGAGAAAATTACGAGGAATCAGAGAGAGAGAGAGAGAGAGAGAGAGAGAGAGAGAGAGAGAGAGAGAGAGAGAGAGAGAGAGAGGTGGGAGGGGCGGCATGCAGGCGTGCTGGGAGCGGCTGTGCGTTGCTCCGAGGGCGTGGCAAGCTGCTCTATCTAGGCTGAGTCATGCCCTGTCCTACGCACACACACACACACACACACACACACACACACACACACACACACACACACACACACTAGGAATAAATCTCTTGTCTTCTTTTCTTATCCACATCCCATACATCTCCTCCTCCTCCTCCTCCTCCTCCTCCTCCTCCTTCGTTTGCCTTCACCTCCATACACTCCTTCACCTTTGTTTCCTTTCTCCTCCTTTTTTTCTCTCTCTCCCTTCCGTCCTTCCCGATTCTTGCGTGCGGGGAAACACGAATGTCGAGAAAAACATGTGAAAATTGAAATACGTTGTCAGGAAAATAAAAATGAATATTGTTTTGAAAATGTGCATGCTATTATTATTATTATTATTATTATTATTATTATTATTATTATTATTATTATTGCTACTAGTGCTGTTGCTACTACTACTACTACTACTACTACTACTACTACTACTACTACATTATTTTTATTATTTCGTGTTAAACTAGTATATTGAATTATGTATATTTACTTTTATTCTCCTCTCTCTCTCTCTCTCTCTCTCTCTCTCTCTCTCTCTCTCTCTCTCTCTCTCTCTCTCTCTCTCTCTCTCTCTCTGCCCTTTATCACTTTCTTCATACACTCCATCTGTTTGCCTGTCGTTTTATTTGAGTCACTCTCCCACGCTGTTTTTCTTTTTTTTTTTTGTTTCTTTGTTTCTTTTTGTCAGTCTTGTTACATTTTACTCTCACGGTCCGTCTGTCTGTCTGTCTGTCCTTCTGTCCGTCACTCGCCTTCCATCCTCCCCTTTATATTTCTCCGCCCATCTGTCGCTCTTGTCTCTCCTTTGCCTGTGTGTTTGAGTGTGTGTCTGTCTGTCTGTCTGCTTGTGTTTGTTACTGTCATGTCCTCATGTTACTCTTCTGATTTTATTTTGCGTTTGTATCTGTCCTTCTTGCGTCTGTCTGTTCTTATCTCTTCCTGTAAAACATATCTACCACTCTCTCTGTCTCTCTCTTCGCCTGTCAGTTAGTCTATAACTATTGTGTCTTACTTGTCAAATACTCATTTTTTCCCTTCTCATTTGTGTCTATATGTCTGCTTATCTCTGTCTCCCTTTCAAGTCACTCATCCATCAATCTGTTTGTTTGCCTGTCCGCTTATCTGCTCTGTCTCACCATCTGTCTATCATCTCGTTATGTTTTTGGCTATCCATCTGTCCCTCTGTCTGTCTGCCTGCCTGTCTCTATGTCCTCTCTCTCTCTCTCTCTCTCTCTCTCTCTCTCTCTCTCTCTCTCTCTCTCTCTCTCTCTCTCTCTTTCTTTCTCTGTCTGTCTATCTCCCTCCCTGTCTGTCTATCTCCCTCCCTGTCTGTCTTTCTGTCTATTTCCTTGCCTGTTCGCTACGTCTATATCCTCGAAAGCCTGTCTATCTATCCATCTCCCTTGTCTTTCTGTCTGTCCGTCTGTTTGTCTCGCCCCATGACATATACAAAGACTACCTTTAGAAAGCCGCAGGTGAAATTACAGGTATATTAGAGAGCAGCAAATAAAGAATTAATAGACACCTGCTCAGTGCTGGTTCGAGGAAACCGGTGCGTGAGAAAGAAGAAAGTGATGTGGTGGTGATGAAAAAATACATAATGCAATATAATAATGAAGTAATTAGCATTTTTTTTATGTGTTAATGTTTAAGTGTTGGTGTTTGGTGCTTAGTGTTTTAGTGCTGGTTAGGATTAGTGATGGCATCTTATTAGTGTTATTGATAGCATTTCATTATTAGTTTCTTAGCAATATGTATTATCCTTACTAATTCTTCTACGAGTATAATGTATTACTGCTACTCATCTTCTTTTAATCTAGCACCAATACTACTGACACTACTACTCTCAACACCTACATCACCACCATCACTCTAATACAACAACAACAACAACAACAACAACAACAACGACTACTACTACTACTACTACTACCACCACATGATACTGTTCCTGCTAATACTGGTGGTGATGATGATGATGATGATGACAGCAACGAAGACGACGACGATAACAGAACAACAGACGAGGAAAGATGAATGTGCGTGAGAGCAAACCAAAAAGAAAGAAAGGCAGATTAATTTACCGAAACAGTAAACACGTGAACAATATCGAGACCACGCCCACCCGCCCCGCCCTTACTAAAAGTGATTGGATACTCTCCCTCCCTCTCTCCTCTCTCCCCTCACTCCCTCTCCCTCCCACCACCACCTCGCCCCTCGTCCCTTCCTCAGCCTCCAGTGTTTTTCCTTCCTCCGGCAAACAAACCTCAGTCATTTTCTTACCCACACTCCCTTCCCTTAAACTCCCTTCCTCCCTCTCCCTCTTGTATCTTCTTTCTTCCCTAACAAACGTATAGAATTTCGTATCCCTACTCTCCCTTACTTATATAATCACTCAATTTTCCCTACGCTAATTTTTCTCTTTAATCTGTCTCTTGTTTCACTCTTAAATTCCCCCCCTCTCTCTCTCTCTCTCTCTCTCTCTCTCTCTCTCCTTCCACTAACAAACATTTATAATTTTCTATTTCTACAGTCCTTTATTCCTTATCACTTTCACATTCGCCCTTAATTATATTTCTTCTCTTTATCCTTTCCTTTCTCTCACTCCCTTGCTTCATACCATCCTTGCCTCCTCCTCCATCTCCAAACTCCCTCTCCTTTTCCCTCCTGACCACACACACACACACACACACACACACACACACACACACACACACACACACACATGCACTTCTCCCTTTTCAGCCTCTGTTCTTCCCTCCATCCCTCCCTCTCTCCCTCTTTCTTACGTCGCTATTTCCTTCCCAGCTCTCCTCTCCCTCACGTTCCTCTCCTGTGTGTGTGTGTACTCAACATCTGTTCTCTTTTCATCATGCTTTTTCTCTCCTCTCCCTTTTTCTCTTTTTCTTACGCTTCTTTAACTACCAGTGTCATTACTACCGTTACTGAGTACACCAACCACCGCAACTACCACTATAACTGTTAGCATATTACACCAGACACTATCATCACTGCAACAATCACCACCACCACTGTCACCACCGTATCACCACACCATATCGTCATTACATCTCTCATACGTGTATTTCTTTGTATATTATATTTAATTTCTCTAAGTTCTACATTTTATATTATTAATTATTCACCTCAAACTAGTCTAATTAAAGATTTAGATGTATATTCGTTGTGTAAGTATTGTTATTATTATTATTATTATTATTATTATTATTATTATTATTAGTAGTAGTAGTAGTAGTAATAGTAGTAGTAGTAGTAGTAGTAGTAGTAGTAGTAGTAGTAATATAGACATTTGTATCTACGAGTATATTATTATTAATCCACTAGTGGCATTAACTAATTCTTAAAAGAGAACAACAATAGTAAACTGCCTTATCAGCACATGAATAAACAAACTGTGTGGTCATGACAAGCATTATTATGTATTTGTTCTGAACCTGTTGACAGAGGAGGGAGGGAGGGAGGGAGGGAGGGGGGGGAGGGAGAGGGAGAAGATGAATGAAGACAATAAAGAAAATGGAGAGAGAAATCAAAATGCAAAGACTTAAAATCAAATTGTCTTATTTTCCCTCCATATCTTATGGTAGTGGAGGAGGAGGAGGAGGAGGAGGAGGAGGAGGAGGAGGAGGAGGAAGGAGGAGGAGGAGGAGGAGGAGGAGGAGACAATGAGGAAAGTGATTAGAGGAAGAGTGAAGGAATGGAGACAAGGACAGTGATGGAGGTGAAGAGAGAGAGAGAGAGAGAGAGAGAGAGAGAGAGAGAGAGAGAGAGAGAGAGAGAGAGAGAGAGAGAGAGAGAGAGACCACTCCTCGTCCTAAACAAAAACAAGGCGGCGGAGATCTCGGTTCCGGGTGAGTGTGGGACCGGAAACTGTCCCTCCCCTCTATCTCTCTCTCTCTCTCTTTCTCTCTCAAGCACCCTTCAAGCTCTCCTCATCCTTCACCATTAACTAACAACACACCAACAACAATAATTTATCATGTTCCTTTAAAAATAATATCAACCACTCCCTTTTTTTTTCTTTTTATAATAGACTATATAGTAATTAAATGAGTCTGTGAAGAGATAAAGGGTCTGTTGTTCTTTACAATCTTTCTTCCCTTCCTAGGAGTATATATCTCACAGGTACTACGAGTCTACAGCCTAGTTAGGGAAGAAATGTTTGTTGCTACTTAAAATCACTTCTTCCTCTCTCATTGATATCTCAGAAGCTACACAACCACAGTCTAGTTAGGAAAGAAAGGTTCGTTATTCATTAAAATCCATCTTCCTTTCTTATTCATCTCATCTACAGTAGAAATTGAGTCAAGTTAAGAAAGAAAGATCTGTTGCTCAATAAAGTCCAGTTTCCTTTCTTATTAATTTATCTTACAAACACTGCACATTCGGAGAGAACCTGACAAAAATTCTCACTCCCAAGCATTTCGGCGCCTTATCTCGACATCCTTCAACAGGCTCCAGTGGATGACAATGGGATTTTCAAGGGTAGTTTCATGATCCCATTAAGAGTTTGGCAAGAGCTCAGCATCTTCAGTGGCGAAAAAACAAAACACCCGTGAGAACTCGATATCTGACCTTTGGAAGCAGCCCTAATGAGAGAAGAAAGTGTTTTGTGTTTTGGAATATGAGCCACAGACACAGTTCCCAGACCCACAGTACCGGCAGGAAATGCGACGAAAACAAAGGAATAAAAGAAAAAAAACGTTTATAGCGTTGAGAGAAGAGCGTGACGTCAATGGTGATGCTAAAAATAAGGTAGGTAGTGTCAGTTTTCACGTTTAGTCTACCCACGCCACCGGAAGGAGATGTAAAAGAAAATACATGAGAAATACTAAGCGTTTAGAGACAGAGAGAAAAGTCTGATGCCAACTGTGATGATAAACAGTACTAGGGTAGTGTTAGTTGGCAATAATCACGCCGAGGGAAGAGTTTGACGTTAATTGTGATGCTGGAGGAAGAAAATACAACGAAAATACGTGAACGTTTATAAAAGTTTCAAGACCTTGAGAGAGAAGTGTGACGCTAATTGTGACGCTAAACAGTACAGTCACTTTCCAGTAATCACGTTCAATCTACCAATAGCGGGAGGAGGAGATCCAACAAAAAAATAAATGAATAAATACCTGAGAGTTTCTAAATTGTTTACAAACGCCGTGAGAAAAAGTTTAACACCAAATGTGACGCTAAGAGGCACAGGGGCAGTATCAATAGCCAATAATCACGTTCGGTCCGCCTACAAAACCGTCCTTAAGTGTTCCATGGACTCTCACTAACTTTCCCACGTCGAGTAGTAATTCAGTGGGACTTGAAACATTACCAACAAATAGCGCGTGAAAATTGCAAGGCAGGAAGAGGTCAGCGGGAGAAAGGTGTGATTACGGAAGGTTACTGATGGCTGGAAAATGGTAATCGGGCCTTAGAAATGTAAATAGAGGTTTGTGAATGGCATGAGAGGCCTAGATAAATTAAGGGTTTACAAATAGGCAATGTTTGGGAATACAGAGTGGGCTTAGTGTGAGTTTGGTGCCGCTGTGGGAGGCTCATGCGTGGTGGAAAGTGAGGGAAAGCTTGGCGGAAGTTGTACGGTTGTGGAGGGTACGACGAGTTAGACGTTAAGTGGGAAGATTGCCAGAAATTATGGGTGGTCTATGGCGTAAGGAATAAAGAGGATTAGTTAGAAATTCAAGGAAGAGTAGACGATGTTAGGAAAGAATAAGGATTACGAAGAAAATACAGGAACTGATGAGAAAGTGAGGAAAATTAGAAAAAAAAAGTAAAGTATGAGGAAACTAAACAGGTCCATTATACAGAGGAGGAAATTCCAGTGCAAATTGAATGGCTTACGACAAGAGAAGCTATACAAACCTATTGATTTTGATTTTATATGTATAATAAATAACACAAGGGATCAAAATTAATTCACTCCCATAAAATTTTCAAATAAAGAACAAGTACTCTACAATGAAAAAAAATAACGAAAAAAAGGAAAAAAATAGACGGCAAAAAAAAAAAATAAATAAAATAAATAAATAAATAAAAAAAAACATGCTAACCCTTCCAAATAAAGAAGAATAATCACGACCAATACAATACAGCGAATAATGACAGATAACAAACAATAACACAATCTACAATATATATAAATCAGATTATGCGCACAGACATACCTCAGCACTTTCTTCCCTGCATCAGTAATTCCCCTTCGAAAGCACAAGCAAGATTACCAAGAGCAAGACTTTTAAACATTCCTGCCACACGATCTTATTTCGTTATCGTGTTTTTACTTATCTTCTCTTCTCCACGATCTTACTTCGTTATATTCACCACAGAGAGAGATACCATTAAAGACGTTATTTCCACCGCACAACACACCCTGGCCGTCTTTGTGTCATTATCCAGGCTATTCTAACCGACTTGTTATCGTTAATTAGTTCTGTTCAAGCTCCCAATTTCCAGGACTCCGTTTTCTTCGTGGTTTCTTCCCGTTTTTTATTCATTGACGTGTCGGGTTTGTCGCGGTACCTGTGCTTCGTTTTCTATTTGATTTTCTGGATTATCTATAATAGTTATCTTTCACTTTTCTTTGTCAATTTTCTATTTGATGTTGCTCCTGTCTCTTGTTTATAAATTCTATATCTTATTATTTTTTTGTATGTTAGTGTGTTTTTGTTCACTGCTGCATCCTTTCTCTTGCTAAGTTCCGTGTGTGTGTGTGTGTGTGTGTTTTCATCAGTCATTTAAACATTTCTTCTTCACTTGTGTTTATCTTTTTTCTTTATTCATTCATATTGCTTTCCTTTCTATTCTCCTCCTCCTCCTCCTCCTCCTCCTCCTCCTCTTCCTCCTCCTTCTCGTCCCTCTCTTCCTCTCCAGCACAGACAAGACTCAAGGTAGCTTTTTCACGCCTCGCTTTAATACAAGTTAAATGCGTCACTCCTCTCAGTCAAGTTTTTAGCGTGCTTCCTTCCCTGCCGCAGAGGGTGGAATGGGTGGAGGAGCAGGAGGAGGAGGAAGAAAGGAGAAAGGAAGAGGGAGAGAGACGTGGAGGAGGAGGAGGAGAGGCGAGGAACCGAAACTGATTGCTCGCAGTAAAGGAAGCAATCACAAGGAGGAGGAGGAGGAGGAGGAGGAGAAGGAGGAGGAGGAGGAGGAGGAGGAGGAGGAGGAGGAGGAGGAGGAGGAGGAGGAGAACATAAGGAAGAGGAACTACTGCATCTCCTTTTCTTTTCCACAGTTACCCTTCTACCTTCATCCGTTTTCTCTTACCCATGGTCGCCCCTTTCCTCTTCTCTGCCACTCCTCTCCTCCTCCACTCCTCCCCTCATAACACACTCCTAACTCACGACAATGCCATGACGCCGTGACTCATTGCCGCTTCCCTCCCCAGTGCAGCAGACGCCGCCTCCCGGAAACACATTCAAACAAGTAATTGAGGAAAAGAGACAAGTAAAAACACGATAATGATGATAGCAAGATACGTCAATAAATGCTTCCGTGATGTCGTGGCTGACTAGTTTATGCGTCATGCTTTGATTTGACGAGTGTTGTCTAGATTCCATGTTGGTGTAAGATACTAAGGAAAGCTGCAAGAGATTATTAAGTCTACACGTGGAAGTCCCAGTGCAATATACAGACAGATACATAGCCACATAGATAGCTGTAGCCACTTATCATCCTTATCCATAAAGTTATCTCTCCTTTTATTTGTCTATTAATGCTACGCAAATATAATTACTGTTTATTCTAACCATCGACAACCTTATTTACGAGCTAGTTTCTCACTTTTTCTTTTTTTAAATCTAACTTATTAAGTCCGAACGCGTTGCTTATCGGCAGCGTGAGGCTTCTCATCTTATCGTTTTCGCCACTAAACACACAGAAATAAAAAGGAAGAACAAAGAGGAGTTCCGTTGATCATACAAAAATATTATCTATAAGTGTTGTATAACGTAAAAGCTCCGGCGTTTGTTGTTCTGGGTTGAGTTTAAGAGCAAGAGACTCCAATGAAGACGGAGACGGGACTGCGGCACATCTCAAGGTATGCCATCACTTCTGCAGTAAGCCAGCCATGGGTATGCATGTAAACACTCAACACACACAAAACTACTTCAAAACATAAAACTGAATGTTTGAGTTACTCCTGTAATACGTTTTCTTCTTTGTCTCAACAACCCGTTTTCTTCAGACTAGCGAAGGTTCAGCGTAGACCAAACAAAATACAACAGCAATAACGGAACGAAAAGTTTTATATATATATATATATATATATATATATATATATATATATATATATATATATATATATATATATATATATATATATAACCACTAAAAACTAAGAACCGAAATAACAAAAGTACTAAAAATACACAGCAAAATCACAAACAGCAAGGAGAAAAATAAGTAGATAGATAATAATAATAATAATAATAATAAAACATGGCAAAAAAATGAAATAAAAAAACACGTGGAATCGCTTCCAAACGTAAAAAAAAAAAAAAAAAAAAATGAAAAATACAAACACATACAAATAAAACCACACAGACACAAATGAAATCACTCTCTCCACACCAAACCCACCACCAGGCAAGGAGACACAAGGATAAGGGATACACTCACCGTGGCCACGGAGTAGAACCTGAGGAAGTCCGTCTGTTGCCTGGTGATGCCCGTGAGTGTGTCTGCGAGGGTCTGGTGGTGCGCCAAAGTCTGCTCTCCGCGACCCAGGAGCCACGCCACCACCTGCAGCAGAAGAGGAGAACCATCATTATAAAGAAACAACATAGCGGGATTAATGTGAGGTTTAGTATTTCGATAGTCATACAGGAATGCTTAGTATGTAGGAATGAGACATTAACTTAAAAATAACAAAACAATTATCCCTTGAGAAATACGACCTGCCGCCAGCACACGGAAGAAATGCACCAAAATTGACAAGATTAGCAAGTGACCCAAAAAAGGAAATAAGAACATACATAAAGAAAAAGAAAAAAAAATAGAACCATAATGAAAACAAGGATAAATATATTGAAGAAAATGAAAATATGAAAACAAAATAATACAATAAAATATAAATGAAAAAGTAAGAGCAAGCAGAAAAAAAGGAGTTTTATAATCAACAAGCGATTGATAACAAAAATCTATAACACACCATATAATAACGCATTTATTAGAAATACGGAGGCAACACAATGACAACGGCAATAGGTGAGAATAACACTACGCAACTCATTACCATCATCAAAACTCACCAACACAGTCTTTATTAACTACACAGCGACAACACAAACAGAAAAAGACATGAATCGTGACATGTTAAGATAAGATTAGATAAAGGAAGATAATCTGTAGGAGATTGTATGTTTTTAGAGCCTGTGTGTGTGTGTGTGTGTGTGTGTGTGTGTGTGTGTGTGTGTGTGTGTGTGTGTGTGTGTGTGTGTGTGTGTGTGTGTGTGTGTACCTACGACATAATGACCCTGAAGAAAGAAAGGGTTGGTGACTGCAAGCACATTCATGTACTTAGCATGCTGGGATTGTGGCGACTGTGGTTGTGGTGAGTGTGAAAGTGGTGAGACTTCTAATGATAATGGTGATGGTGGAGATAGTAGTAGTAGTAGTAGTAGTAGTAGTGGTGGTGGTGGTGGTGGTGGCAGTGGTGGTAGCGGTGGTGGTGGTGTTACAGGTTGACATCACCAAGGAGTTTTGCAAGTTTCCTTTCATTCTTTCATTTGCCTTGAGCCTAAATCACCCGTAGGCATATTTCTTTTTATTTCTTGGAGGTATATTTTTTTTTGAAGGCTAGCTAGTGTTTCTTGAAGGTTTTGGTCACTCCCTCGCAAGACTTGTTTACGTGACCCCCTGTATAGATCCATGCCGCCCCTCTTCTCCCTTTTTACTTTATCTCAACTTCTCTTTCCTCACCACAGACTTCCTTCCATCAGTGAGAAGAAGAAAAGACAACAACAACAACAACAACAACAACAACAACAACAACAACAACATTAATTTTGCAGTAAGTCACGTCAAAACAAACCCTTCCTAAACACTCCCCTTGCACAACTCTACGGACATTCAAGCAACATTTTCATTACCCAGCAGCTACCTCGAGAGAAAACGGAATTTCATGAAGGGTAACGAGTGTATTTAACGTCACCTTCAGCTTACTTCAAATACTACATAGAGTTACATAGAAAAACAGGCCACAACAGACCTTGCGGTTGTAACGAGGTGTCTTGACCTAGGACTACTAAGGTGATAGTAGAATATTGACTCTCAGCTTACTAAACTTTACGTGCATGGAAGTTTTAGGAGTTAAGAAATGTCGTGTGTGTGTGTGTGTGTGTGTGTGTGTGTGTGTGTGTGTGTGTGTGTGTGTGTGTGTGTGTGTGTGTGTGTGTGTGTGTGTGTGTGTGTGTGTGTGTGATGGGTGTGCGTGTGTGATGGGTTTGTGTAAGTAAGTCGCCTCCGGGCTGGTCAGTTATGGTCAGATATTTCTCTCCTTCTCCCTTTCCTCTCCTTTACCTGACCACCATTGCACTGCGCTCTCCACTGCCTCCCAACAGCCAGCCAGTGTGACGCAACCAGCACCCTACACACACACACACACACACACACACACACACACACACACACATTATTCTCCTAACATCTCCACCTAGCCTCATTCCACCTTAACACGCCCTCCACACATCATCCCTCCATATACGAGTATATCCTTCCCTCTTCCCTATCACCACCATCTCCTCACTCCCTGCCGCTTCCCATCATCCACCCCTCTGCCCCTTTGTCACTCTCGCCTCTGGCCCTCCCACGCCTGTCTTACAAGTCACATAACACTCTTTTATTATTTTTTTTCTCATTACTCATCCTTTTCTTCAATTACCTTCTTCATTTCCTATCTCCCATACCTCTCTTGTACTTTTATCTTTCCTCCCTCATTCTTTTTCGTTCTCTCACTGATGGTCTCTCATGCGTTGCTTCTCTTCTCTTTCTCTCCTCTTCATTCTTCACTAAATCTATCCTTTTCTCTTCTCATTTCTCTTTTCTCATACCTACTCTTCACATCATGTCAAAATCCCTGCTTCTTTTTTTCTCTCTAGTCCTTCTGTTCTCTCATACTCCTCTTTATACCTCATTAAAATCCTTCTTCCTTTCTTCTTCCCCTCTCTTCTTTTCCCTCCTCCTTGTTTTCAAACCGAATTGAGATATCTTTTTCTTTCATTTCCCATTCCTCCTCTTTTATACTTCACTAAAATCACTCCTTTCCAACCCTCCCCATTTCTCTTCCTTATACTTCGTTAAAATCTCTTTCTTCCCTCCTCTCCCCACTCCTCCCTCCCAGCAGCCGCCCCGGAACTCATCAGCGGCCGCACAGGTACCGTCCCGCACATCTGGCGAACACCTAATGAGGCGTGAAACACTCAGCTCCCCAGCCACCCAACCCCGACACGCGCCGACGACACTCCATCACCCCCCTCCCTCTCACCCCGGGGACGACGCGCCTCTCTCCCTCACCAGGAAGCACAGCGACATCACGTCTGTTGGACATGATGGATTGTCACGGTCCGTCTTGGGGATTTTTCGACCGAGTTTCCTGGTGGATGTTTTTTTTTTTCTTTTTTTTTTTCAGTTTCGTTTCACTTCATATTTTCTTTTCTTATCTTCGCACTACGGTTCCAGTCAAAGGTTGTGTCGCGTTTTAAAATTTGTTTGGGAGTGATACGTAAGGTGTGAGTGAAATAAAAGGGAAGATATTAAATGAAGAGGAAAGCATTACAGCGACTCGTGAATTTTATAGTTTGGCATTGTTACCTACTTTTAACAGACTCTAGCGCAAATTTCTGAGGTTTTCAAGAGTCTTTCCCGTGATTCCGTTGATAATTCTACCCTTTCAGTGCCAGAGACCACTTCCAGGCTCCGTGAAATACTCTATTACTCTTAAAAAAAAGAAAAAAAAAGAGAAAAAAAAGATGAGGATCAGTAAGAAGAGATAATTTTGCAACAGGTCTCTTAACTTAATGCAGTCTTTTAATGATACCCGGAATAAAATTAAACGGGTACTGAAAGGATTAACAAAGACCCTACATTATTAGTGAGAGAAGCTCCTATGAGAATCTGACTAACCACCTCTGTAGCCTTTAGAAAACATTGCATATGAGAAAACAAAAACGTGTAAAAATACGGTCCTCTCTGAAATATGGGACATCAACATTGCCAGAACCTGTTGATGAAGAAAAATGACATAACGTACAGATGAAGTTAATTTGGCGTTACCTAATGTTGATTTTACGTTGTTACGAATTTGGGACATTTTTTTATCTTGCAAATTGCTTGGGATGGAAAGCTGTGGATGAGGAAAACGCAACACTGCCAGTATGAGTCATGTGAGTGAAGTGCGAGCATTCACCAAGATTAAGGGAAAAAATGAAAATAAAATGCAAGGAAAGAAAGGTAAACGAAAGAAAGAATGAATGGATGGGCGAATAAATGAGAAAACGGTTAATTTGTAAGTGAATGTAAGAAAGAAAACAAATAAATAAATAAATAAATAAAGAAAGAAAGAAAGGAAAGATAAACGGTAGAAATAATAAATGGATGAGCGAATAAATGAGAAAGGAAATGAATGTGAGAAAGAAAAAGAAAAAAAAAACGGAAATAAAGATAAGCGGTAGAATAAATGGATGAGCGAATAAGTGAAAAAAGAATAAATTAGTAAATGAATGTAAGAACGAAAGAAAAAAATGTAAGAAGGCAAGATACAAAACAAGAAAAAATAAAACAGGAGCGAACAAATGAAAAAGAATATGTAAATGAATGTGACAACGAAAGAAAAAGAAACATATGAGAAAGAAGGATAGAAAACAAGGAAACAAGGAAAAACGGAAGGTTGTGTCAAGGATTAATGAATTTTCTGCTTTTTTTACTTTCTTTTCCAAACACTTTCTTATTTTGTCTTCTCATTTTAGGTGTTTTCACTATTACTCCTCCTACCCTCCTTCCTCTCCTTCCTCCTGCTCTTCTTTTTTAACATCCTTCTATTGCTCTTCCTCTTTTTTTCATCTTTCTCTTTTTATCTTTTCTTTTTCTCCTACTGTTCGCCCTTCTCCATCCTTTCCATTTTTTTAAAATTTCTTGCTTCTCTTCCTTTACCTTCATCATACTGATCCTCTTTCCTTTTTCTCCTTATTCTTCTTTTTCCTCTTCCTTCTACTTCTCATCTTCCTTTTATTTTCATCTTTCTTCTTCCTCCTTTTTGACCCTCCAGTTGTTCATCCTTCCTTTTCTACACTGTTTCACTCACGTTCAATGAGAAGAATAAGTAAATAAACTGTTAATTTTAAGACTGTAGGGAAACAAGAAGAAAAAGAAGAAACAGAAATAAGAAGATTGTTATTAGATCAGAAAAGAACACGGAAAATCATCAACTTCACAATCGCCAACACTACCACCACCACCACCACCACCACCACCACCACCACCACTACCATCGTCACCATCATCACCACCACCATCTGTCGTCATCACCACCACCTTTAATACACTTCCGGCACAAAATAGGCAAGGGGAGAATAGATGGGGAATGGATGGGGGTAAATGGGGATGGATGGGGATGTCTAAATTTAAGAAACAGTGAGTATTAATCATGAGGAGGAAATATTGTGTGGTGAAATGAGTCTTACGGTCACTCACGCGAACTCATCCACTCCGCTTCCTCTCTCTCTCTCTCTCTCTCTCTCTCTCTCTCTCTCTCTCTCTCTCTCTCTCTCTTATTCAGTCAGCCAGCCAGCCAGTACAGTACTAAAGTAAAACGAATCAATAAATAAATAAGCCCCCAAAAATATAAAAGTTATCACAGGAAAATGTTACAAAATTAATGTTAGAGAACAGAGAGAAAGAAAAAAATATTGATGGTAAATAATATATAAGAATATACAAATACTACAGGGAGAAAAATCAAGAAATAACTCTGGAAAATAAGCTTTGATTTTATTTTTTAACAGGAAGAAATGGTATATCAAGAATGTGTTATGGCACCAATTAACAGAGATTAGATTGAATTAAAGCATGTTAAGCTAAATGTTTCCCTTAGGGGCTGGCACCTTCAATGAGCCTTTTTTCCATTAGCTTTGTTCACCCTCTTGCATAAAAATAACAAAAAAAGCTCATGTTACACAAGGTAAGATAAAATGAGCTTAAAGTTTCAGATTTAACGTTACGTTAAATAACGTTAGGTTCAGTTTAGTTAGGGTGAGTTAGGGTAGGTCAACCTAGATTAGCTAAGTTCAAATAGGTTTGCTAAATCTCCTTGGTTAAGTTACATTATATTAGTTAGGTTAGGTAAATTTACGTTAGGATACGTTAGGTAAGGTTAGGTTAAGTTAGGTTAGGTTAAGTTAGGTTAGGTTTGATTATGTTAGATCATATTAGGTTAGGTTAGATTAAGTTAGGTTAGGTTAAGTTATGTTGGGTTAGCTTGGCAGAGCAACGTCTCAAGAAAGTCCCCACGCTGTTACTGGGTGCGGGAGAGAGGGAGGGAGGGAGACAGGGACGGTGTGTGGTGTAAAAAGCTCCCTGACCTTCTTCTGGGGAAAGGAAAATACCACAGCCAGCAGATGCGATTTCTAGCTTGTACCTTCCCTCCTCCTCTCATTCAGGCAGTGGCGAGAGTGTTGAGACTCGGATGAAGAAAATTGGATGCGTGAATTGAGTGGATTGAGAATGAGAATTAGTGAGAAAAATTATGGTTATGTTAATGAAAAGTAGATCAATATTGTTAAAAGCACATACTGTAGTTTAAAGTCTCTCTCTCTCTCTCTCTCTCTCTCTCTCTCTCTCTCTCTCTCTCTCTCTCTCTCTCTCTCTCTCTCTCTCTCTCTCTCTCAGGTGTTCTAGACGAGACGCTGTGACCCAATACTGACCACCGCTCCCCCCCTTTCTCCCTCACCTCCCCACCCGCTCCCTATCTCCTCCCCCTTCCCCTTCCCCCTGCCTTCACAGTGACCACCCCACAATTTTCCGAAGCAGCACCATGACGTGGAGAAAGTGGGGGAGGAGGAGGAGGAGGAGGAGGAGGAGGAGGAGGAGGAGGAGGAGGAGGAGGAGGAGGAGGAGGAGGAAGACTGTACTCCTCCTCCTCCTCCTCCTCCTCCTCCTTCCACTGGCCAACAATATATTTACCTCTAAAAATAAATAACAAGAAAAGGACCCAAGAAACGTGAAGAAATTTAATAACGTTTCCTCATATATGTTGCAGCTCCTCCTCCTCCTCCTCCTCCTCCTCCTCCTCCTCCTCTTCCGATCCTACTGTTTCTCCTTTTCTCCCCTTCTTTTCCTCTTCGTCTTTCTTCTTTCATTTTATTTTCCTCATACTGCTCTTCCTCTTCCTTCTCCTCTTGCGATCCTACTGTTTCTCCTGTTTTTCTTCTTCGTCTTTTTTCTTTTATTTTCATCTTTGTCAAACTGCTCTTCCTTCTATTTCATCTTTTATGTTCTCATCTTTCCTCTTCCCCTTGTCCTCTTCCTTTTCATTACTCTTCTCGTCCTCTCTTTCTCTTCCTCCCCCTTCCTTTTCATTATCAATCTAGTGCTTATATATTTTTTTCTTTTTATATCTCTTTCTTCTTCTCAACTCCAGTATCTTTTTTTTTTAGTTATCATCTTTCTCTTTCTTCCTCTTTCTTTTCAATTTCTTCTTCCTATTGCTCATCTTCCTATTTTTTATTTCCTTTTTCTTTTCGTTTGTTTTAATGTTCCTCTTGTTCTTGATCTTCTCTTTTCTCCTACTCCCTCGTTTCACATTTTCTTTCTATTCTCTTTTATTTTTCTTCTTTCTTTCTTTCTTCCTCCTATTACTCTCATGCCAAATTCCTCTTCCTTTCTTTTTCTTTTCACTTTTCTCTTTTCTCTTACTGCATCTTCTCCTCTTCCTTTTCTTACTACTTTCACGCTATAATCCTCTTCCTATTACTCTATCCCCTTCTTCCTTATCAACTTCCTCTTATTCCTCCTCCTCCTCATTTTTACTCTCGTCTTTCGTCAGTTCTATCCTCCTTTAGCTTCTTTTCCTTTTCACCTCCTTTTCTTCTTCTTTCTTATCATCTTCCTCCTATTCCTCCTTCTCGTCCTTATTTTCACTCTTCCCTTCCCTCTCCTCTACTTTAGCTCCTTTTCCTTTTCATCTTCTTTCGTCCCATCCGCCCTTCCTCTTTTCATCCTTTCCTTCTCCTTCCATCCCCTCCTTCCTATTCAGCTTATTACTCCATCTCCTTTCGTCCCCTCCTCCCCTCATCACTTTCCTCTCACGCACACACACTCCCACACTCTCTCACTCTCTCACGTTAGTAGTAACCAGCCACAAAACAAGACGTCCACTACAGCAGGTAACCTCATTATAAGCCAACAGGTTCTCATATCTGGTGCTTCTTCTGTACTCCAGCCTTCCCCCTTCCTCCCTCCCTCCTCCTTGTCTGTCTCTTCCCGGTTCTCTTCTTCTTCCTTCTTCTCGTTTTCCTTTTCGTTCTTTCATTCTTCGTCTTACTGCTTATTTGTTTCCTATGTATTGTTGTTGACGTTGCTGTTGTTGTTGTTGTTATTATTATTATTATTATTATTATTATTATTATTACTATTATTATGCTAATGATGATTAATCGATACTAATACATTAACAACCACAACACCTACTACTACTACAACTAATACTATTACTACTACTTATGCAACTACAGCAGCAATACTATCAGCCATGTTATGAGAACACACACACACACACACACACACACACACACACACACACACACTTCAACACTTCAAGCCGCCAGTGGTGAGAGAGAAAAAAGAAAGATTTAACATCTGATCACACACGCAAACATTTGGGCCAAACTGTCCAATATTTGCTCGTGAAGGAGAAGAGGAGAGAGAGAGAGAGAGAGAGAGAGAGAGAGAGAGAGAGAGAGAGAGAGAGAGAGAGAGAGAGAGAGAGAGAGAGAGAGAGAGAGAGAGAGAGAGAGAGAGAGAGAGAGAGAGAGAGAGAGAGAGAGAGGAAGAGGAAGAAAGGGACACAGGGAAGGGTCTAGATGAAGGAGAGGGAGAGAGAGCAAGAGGAGGAGGAGGAGGAGGAGGAGGAGGAGGAGGAGGAGGAGGAGGGGACACAGAGAATGAGGCTAGATGGAGAGAGAGAGAGAGAGAGAGAGAGAGAGAGAGAGAGAGAGAGAGAGAGAGAGAGAGAGAGAGAGAGAGAGAGAGAGAGAGAGAGAGAGAGAGAGAGAGATTGTTTCAATATTTGCCTGTTTTTTTCCCATCTGGCAGAAAAAAAAAAATAGAGGGAGAGAGAACAGGACGAAAAATGAAGAGGAAGAGATGGAAATGAACGAAAGGAATGAGGAGAATTAGGATGACAATGAAGATGATGGGGGAACGACTGAAAAGAAAGAAGAATGAAAAAAAAAAACAAGGAGGATAACGGAGAGGAGAACAAAAGAAGAAGAGGAGAATCAATGGACTCGTTTTAGGCAGCAACAACGGGGTCATGCGGCGCCCTACATCAATCATTACAATACAAACACTTAAAAGTTAAAATACAAGGAGCTTCGTGGTCAGGAGACGAGGGGGAAGAGGAAGAAAGAGTGGCGAACATCCTTACTGGGCTGGTTGTGTTAACTCTAATATACAGTGAGAAAAACAGAGGAGAAACAAGACGGCATGAGTGAAGAACAGGATATAGAGAAGGCGGAGAAAATACTAAGAAATAAAAAAACAGACAAACAACAGACCAGAGATTGTGACTGTCTGTATACCTATCCTACATTAACTACTACTGGGAGGGGCAGGATAGCAAAGAGGAGGAGGAAGAGGAAGAGGTGAAGGAAAAGGAAAAGGAAGAGTACACGAGGAGGAGGAGGAGGAGAAGGAGGAGGAGAAAGAAGTTGTAGTAGAGGAGGAGAAGCAGGAACAAGAGTGGTAGAAGAGGAGGAGGTGGGGGGAGGAGGAAGATGCATTGTGTTGCAAAGAGGAGGCGTGAGCGGTGAGAGGATGAGAGGCCAGGCTGGTGGGAGCGAGGGAGAGAGGGAGCGGTGACCACAGACTCAGACCAATCCCGCACTGCCCGAGGCGCCGCGCTCCGGGCTGCAACACTCGCCTCGGGGCCCGGGTCACTCTTCCCGAAATTCCGCTCCCCCACGACGCCGCCTCTGTTGTAAGTTCCTTCCTCGCCTTTCCCTCGGCACTTGATATCTCTCACTATTTTCAATCCGACTTTAAACTTGCCACACCCTACATCACCACAGCACGCCCGGTACCACACCCCAGCCCGAC
This sequence comes from Scylla paramamosain, assembly GCF_035594125.1. Taxonomy (NCBI): domain Eukaryota; kingdom Metazoa; phylum Arthropoda; class Malacostraca; order Decapoda; family Portunidae; genus Scylla; species Scylla paramamosain. Next base: position 5,209,641 of record NC_087172.1, on the reverse strand, counting down.
CATCACGCCCACTGCCACCTTCACCACCTTCAAGCATCTCTCACAATTTTTTCATCCGATTTTATACTTGCCACACCCTACATCACGCCCAGTACCGCACCCACAACACGACCATCACGCCCACTGCCACCTCCACCACCCATATGCATCCTCCCGCCCGTCACTCAACACGAGCCTCTCTCTCTCTGGAGACTAGGAAAAAAAGAAGAGATGGTGACATAAGGAGGACGAGGCGTGACGCAGCTGCTGTGTTTTAAGAGCAGTCTGGCAATGCTAAGGAACTAAGGGAGGTTTTCAAAAAGGTGTGTTTGCTTGCGAGATTCAAACTTGTAAGGGGGCGGATGATTCTACTGATTTATAAGGGATGAAACGAAAAAAAAAATAGCTGCTACTTCTCTTTATCTCTATTTGAGATAATAAATAAGAGTATGTGTGGCTACTTAACAAGACAGAAACATAAGAAAATATGGAAAGCTGCAAGAAGCCATCAGGTCTACACGTGGCAGTCCCTGTAACTTCATTCACAGACATGCAAGGGACAAATAATTCACTTGGCTACTATTAATCCAAAACTGATGGATGGAGAGTGAAGAGTAGATGTTTCTGCCTCACAAGTCGATGAAAGAAGGACAATGAAACGGACAATGCCTTTGACTGCCACTGATCTATACCAGCTGGGAAGGCATCATATACTATGGGATTTATCTAGGTGACAAGGATGGCCACACCAGACAGGAGGCTTGGCACAGAGTACACCACACCTGAGAAAATTGCACATGTACGATTCTCTTACGTAAAGGTCCGTCTGAAAAGTATCGCGGCGCGGTGACAGGCAGCACTGCAGGGTGTAGAAAATGACAGGATTAGACTGAGGCTGTTTGTGGGATGTTTTGAAAACCTGTGGTGGACATGTACGGGTCTCAAGGCCGCGGAGGAAATGAAGGCATGATGAAAGGGATCTGGTGGTCAGTGTTTTGAAATTAATTCCTGAGAAAAATGGCGCTGTGATGTCACCCATGATTTTTTTTTTTTCTTGGCCTGGTATTTGTATTTTCGAGACAAGCATGAAGGAAACAAAACAGCAGGGGAGGTGACGCAGTGGTGAATAAGCTTTCTGAGAGACACATGCGGTAGTGATTTCTTTTTCTTTTTTTACACGTCAGAAGGCTGGATAAGGGAAAAAAAAAAGAAAAACCTTAAGATTGCCGCTTAAAAGAAAGAAAGAAAGAAAAGAAATAAGAGGAGAACCGGGAAGGTCAAAGAGAGAAAGAAAGAAAGAAAGAAAGAAAGAAACAAACAAACAAACAAACAAACAAACAAACAAACAGATAAACAAACAAAAGAAAGATAGCGAAACAAAGAAAGAAAAGAAAAGAAAAAGCGACAAGAGGAAAACCAGGAAGGCTAACAAATTTAGTTCTTGAGGTGTCTTGAAACTCTTGAGCATTTAAACACAAGAGAAGAGTTGATATAGAAAACAAGTGTGTGAAAAGAGGGAAGATGCGTTAAATATGACGTAGTAAACTGCCTGATGCCTAACATACTGCGAACCTCTAAAGAAATCATGAGCGTCGATGAAGGAAGGTCAATGAAACAAGAATGAATATAAGAAGAAGAATGTAGAGGAGAAGGAAGGACAGCAGAGAAGCATTTTACGAGTACAGCAATGGGGTTGTACTTAGAAGAGCCTCGCCTGTCACGCCCTTGGAAAGACTGAGACGCAGAAAAAGGACGAGGGGGATGCAGAGGACACGTTCACAAAGGCGAGAAACGACGCTATTAACTCACTTCACTCACTTCCGCGTTCCTTCATGAAGACGGTTGGGGAATGAACCGATGTAGCGCACCTCACTGACTCACCGTGCGGCCCAAAGTTCAAGGTGATGATAAGACGACAAGGAACTGATAATAATTTACAAGATCAGTATTTTTACAGTCAAAGCGGACTTCTCTTCTCTTCTCTCATTCACTGCTATTTGGTTCATCTTTCCTTATTGACTAACCACTCTAAGGCATTTTTCTCGTTTTACAGCCATGACCTAACATTATACTGGTTAGAAAATGCAAAATCCATTCTTTTCATCACTTTCTTTGTTGTAGGTGCTTATAAAGACTCCATACATTGTTTTTAGTGGTGTGAAGTGTTGCATATCACAGTGAAAGGGTTAAGCCAAACATGAATTAGCGACATTTTCTTAATACACACAAATAGTTATTGTATTTTTCCCACACCTGGATGCGGTCAACGAATATATAAATAAAACTCAAGGAAAATAAGAACGAGAGAGTACATATCCAGAAATTAACCGAGCGTAAGGTACTGACACTTTCCTAAACCACACAAAAAAGTTACTGTATTTATCCGCACACCTGGAAGCGGGCCAAGGGTAACGATAAAAAAAAAATAAATAAATAAATAAGAAAGAGAAAGTACACATCCACAAAAATCAAACGAGACATCTATAAAAAACAAACAAACAAACAAACCCGACAAATTACTTGATGAGGCAACTTGTTAATGTCACCTATAATGGCCTATAATAACACCATTTATCCATTACTTCAGGGGGCACTTCACTCCTCAGGCAGTGTCCGTCACCACCGCAGTGAGGCAACCCGCGGCGAAGAGGAAACACCCTGCTGGGCGCCCGTGTGGTGGTGGCGGCGGGTCGAGGGCGAGGCAGAGGGGACGCGGTGGTGGGTGGTGGTGTGTGCTGGGAGGCGACCTTGCTTTTTCCTCGGGGTGTGTGTTATTATGGAGATTGTATGGGAGGAGGAGGAGGAGGAGGAGGAGACGTGAAATTGTATAGAACGAAGTATTAAAGGAAGGAAGAACAGATACCAAGGGCCTTGTGAGTCAATAACGAGAGCACCTATTGAATTAACACTAAATAACACTACAAGTTCAAATAACAGGACAGAACAGAACAAGAAAGGTGTTCAGTTTAAGGAGGAGAAGGAATATAGATGTGACAACCACTTAGACGACGACGAAAACAACAACAAAAAAAAAAAGACGGACAAAAAAAAAAACGAAAAAAAATAAGAGATAGGAAGAAGAAAACATGAATACAAAAAACAGGTCACAGAAAGTTCATACTTACTTTCCTCAAATTTTCTTTAGGTTTTCCTTCTAAATCACCCTCGTTTTTCTTACCTTTTTTTTCATTTCCTTCTTTGTTTCTTTTCCTCTCTATTCTGCTGTACTGGGTTAATTTACTCTACATATTTCCATCGAGAAGGAGGAGGAGGAGGAGGAGGAGATAATTACAGTTATAATAAAGAGAAGAATTACAATGAGGATAAGAAAGTAAGAAAAGAAGAAAAGGAAAGAAGAAAACTAACTTTAAAGACATCGCCACCATTACAAACAAACAAACAAACAAACAGGTAAACATCACACAACACAAGAAAAATAAATATAATCACCAAACGCACAAAAACAGCAGAAAAAAAAAACCCATATAACAAAAAATTAAACACAAATACACACACACACACACACACACACACATAAAGGACAACAAAAACACCACATCCAGGTAAACACGCATCCAAACAGGCGAACAGGAGATACAAGACTTAAAAACCTGAAAAAAAAACACAGACCAGGTGCTCAAGAACGAGTTAAATGCCCCGCGTGATGGCCCAGATTAGCGGCGACATCGTCAAGACAGGTGGGATGCGTGTTACGGGGAATCAACGTGGCCTGGGGGGAGAGGAGGGCTAGGAAGAGGAAGGGAAGCTGTCAATCAGGTGTTCTGTAAGGATGTTTCAAGCGAGCGAGTCTTGGGAGGGAAGTAAAAAAGACATCTAATCGCATTCCTTCTTGCTAAATATGGATGATGCGGTTTTGTTGTGAGTTTGAGAGAGAGAGAGAGAGAGAGAGAGAGAGAGAGAGAGAGAGAGAGAGAGAGAGAGAGAGAGAGAGAGAGAGAGAGAGAGAGAGAGAGAGAGAGAGAGAGAGAGAGTTTTCATGCTATTACTTAACTGTATCCTTATTTTCCAATGTGAGTGTGTGTGTGTGTGTGTTTGTACGTACATAACCTTGGGGGGGCGGGAAGCAAGGCAGGCAAGGCGGGACACGAGCTGCGTTACATTGCGTCACGGGCGGCTGGCTAGCGTGGGCGACGAGGCGTGACTATAGCGCTCCCTTCACCGGATGTTGCAGGCACCCCCTACGCCCACGCCCACGCCCACACACACACACACACACACACACACACACACACACACATACACCTGTCACACACCTGCCTTCCGGGATGCCCACGCCCAAATATGCCAATCTTGATAAGAGTGACCCGGCCTCTTCTCCCCTCTAGAGGTACCCCCGAGGAAGAAGAGGAGGAGGAGGAGGAGGAGGAGGAGGAGGAGGAGGAGGAGGAGGAGGAAAAAATAGTAGGAAGAGATGGAGGATAGGAGTCGGTTTGAAGGGAGAATAAGAAAGAGGAGGAAGCGAAAGAGGACGAAAGAAGAAAAGGAAAAAGAGGAAGAGGAGGAAAGGAGACAAATATAACAGTTAGGAAGAGATGAAGAATAGAAGGTAATTTGAAAGAAGAATAAGAAAGAATACAACGTGAAAGGGGAAGAACAGGAGGAGGAAGACGATGATGAAGAGGAGGAGGAGGAGGAGGAAGAAAATAAGCAAGCGCAAAAAGAAATAAAGAAATGAAAAGAAAAGAAAGCGGAACATTGTTGAGAATGATAACGAGAAAGATAAAACGGAATGGAAACAAGAGGAAGCAGAAAACGAGGAAGAGGGAAAGAAAAAAAAATATCACCAAAAAGGAAGAGGAAGAGATGGAGGATAAGAAGAAGAGTAAGAGTAAATTGAGAAAATGAAAGAAGGAAAAGACAATGAAGAATGAGATAGAAAAGGAGGGAAAGGAGGAGGAGGAAGAGAGCAGAGATTAGGATTAAGAGAAAAGAAAGAAAATAAGAAAAGAAAAAAAAATTGAAGTCGCGGGGCAGAGCAGAATAGGAGGTAGAGAAGAAAAAAAAGGAGAGTGATGAAAGAGAAGGAGAAAAACAAAAGGAGAATGGGAACAGGGATTAGGAAGAAGAAAGTAATAAAAAAAAAAAAGGAAGATACGACATTAAGCAAAATAAGAGGTGAAGATGGAAGAAACTAAAGGAGGTGGTGGTAGTGGTGAAGGAGAGGTAGGAGGAGAAGAAAGAGAAGAACGAGGATTAAAAAGAAAAAAAAAATGAGATTGAAGATATCAGATGAGAATAGGAGATGGAAAAGAAGAAAGGAGAAGAAGGAAAGAAAGTAAAGGAGATGGTGGAGAACGAAAGGAAGAAAGAGAAAGAAGAGAATGCGGACTAAAAATATATAAAAAAAAATGAGGTAGAATATCAGAATGGGAGATGGAAAAAAAGAATGAAAGGAGGAGGAGCAGAAGAAGGAAAGAAAGTAAAGGAGATGTGGTGAAGGAGAGGAAGAAGGAAGAGAAAGAGGAGAACGAGGATTAGAAAGAAATAAAAACGATAAGAGATGGAAGATAGATTAGAATAGACGAAAAAGAAGGAAGGAGGAAGGAGGAGGAGGAGAAAGACGAGAACACGGACTAGAAAAAAAAAAGGAAAGATGAAAGAAAGATATCAGATCAGAATAGGAGGTGGAAAAGGAGAGAGAAAGAGTGGGAGAAGCAAGAGGAAGAAGATGAAGAGGAGGAGGAGGAGGAGGAGGAGGAGGAGGAAGAGGTGGAGGAAGGAGGATGAGAGGAGCTACAGGGGTCATTGCATCTCCCAGGAATGTTTTGGGGCTCCCCTGAATGCTCAATTTCCTGCTTCGTCTGTCGGCAGCGTTTTTCCCGCCCTTTTGATACCGCGAGGAGGGCAACGCGGACTCTTCTAAAGACAAGTGATCGATCTTTGGTTACCTGGACGGGAAGGCACTGGGACGGCTCGGTCATGCTCTCTACTCGAAGATAAAAGGTTACAGGACGGAATCTACTAAAGCACGGTACCTTTGTTTACCGGGGAAAGAAGGTACTGAGATGCTTCGGTTCTACTCTGATTCTACCCTCTCTCACCTCTTGAATTTAGTTATAGGAGAAAAGAAAACGGAATCTTCATTTCGGTACACGGAATTTTTGTTTACCGGGAAAGAAATTACTGAGGTGCTTAGATTCTACTCTTCTTCAGCACTGGGGTTTAGTTATGTGGTAAAAGAGTGTTAGATAGGACGGGATCTTCTAAGGGCACGTGATCTTTTGTTTACTGAGAGAAGGGGACGCTAGCACGCTGATCTTGCCCTTCTTCAGTAGTCAGGTTTAGTTATGCGAGAAAAGGGAGTTGGATGATGTTGCTTTCTCGTGTGTATTATAAAGTATCGAAGCTTGTATGAGTGATGTTGTGTTGAAGATATTCTAATGAGGTCCAGTGAAAGGATAGCAGTTTAAAAGATGTTTGTTTAAATAATAACGCTGTTGGTTTATGATACGTATGTTAGGTTAGAGAAACAAATGATCGTAAAATGTGGAAGATATAATGTTAAGTAAGAATAAGAAATAAGTTAAAGTTGGAAGAAATTATGTTATATGATACGCTATCTGAAGGATAAAGAATAAAAAAGTCTCAAACATATATAAATGTTAGGAAATAAACCTAAGTGGATATTTTCTCAAGTTTGTTACATTAGGTTAGGATCACAAAGGACAATGGAAACGTTTTGGAGTGCATTACGATACTTATCAAGTTAGGATAACAAAGAATAATGGATAATTTTCTGAGGTCACGTTATGTTCAATTAAGTTAGCATCACAAAGGATTTTAAACTCCCAAGGCTACACGCTGGAAGGAAGTGGCTGTTAATCGCACATTCAGCTCACTCCTCTCCAGCGCAGCCGTGCGTTCGCCTCTGTTAAGCGACTGGTTGTTCCCCCATGACAAATAACAAGCACGTACACCAATGAGAGAAAAAGGGAAGCTGCAGGAAGCGATCATGCCTACACGTGGCGGTTTCTTTATAAAACATGCCTACCTATTACCACCTATCATCCTTATTCATGATATTAGACACTATCTGGAATATCTCTTTCCTCTACCTAACTGTCTGACTAGAAATTAATGGTCGTCAGTCTGCATAAGAAAAAAATAAATAAATAAGAGAAACTGCAAAAAAACTCATCAGGCCTACACGTGGCGGTCCCTCTATAAAAGATCCCTACCTTTTTCCACTAGCATCAATAAACTTGTCTAATAGTGCACAATGATATCACTACAGCAACAGAGTGAAAAATACCATTAAGTAAAACGGTAAAAGAAAAAAAAAAAAAGCCAGCCGAACACTGTATAAGGACAAGATTAAGGACATTTTCTTTCCCGCGTAGTGTGTTTTCATGCTCCTCAGTGACAGACTGAGTAACGACACCAGGATAACAGGGAGACACAACAGTAAGGTCCGTATTCTGAAGCACTTCTACGCCGCACCTCCATTGCTTTTAAAAGGCTTTATTTCAAGTTGTACAGGTCCCCAAGAGTGTTTTTACGTTTCTTATGACAGATTAACAATATTTCTACATTTTTATTGGGAGAAACAACTTTGAAAACCAGGCTAATCATCTTTGTAGCCTTTGGAAATAGTGGTGGTGAAAGAGAAGCGTTTCTCAATACAAGCCTAAGCCACACCAAGCCATACACAAGCCACACCAAGACACACTAAGCCACACTAATCCATACCAAGCCACTCACAAGCCACACCAAGCCACACACAATCCACACCAAGCCATACATAAGCAACACCAAGATATACTAAGCCATATTGATTCATAACAAGCCACACACAAGCCACACCAAGCCACACTAATCCATACCAAGCCACAAACAAGCCACACCAATCCATACCAAGCCACACATAAGCCACACCAAGCCATAGAAAGCCACGTCCAAGCCATATTAAAAGAAAGCGAGCCACACCAAAGCCACAATAAGCCGTATCAATTCATATCAAGCCAGATTCAGGCCAGCCACATCCTTTCTCTCGCTAACTGAGGTTTTTAACACGGCAAGATAACACGCCCCTTTCTTTCTTTGTGTGTGTGTGTGTGTAGATTTGCAATGCCCCACCGCACACCTCCCCGGGATTCTGGTGACGAATAAGGAGTGAATGGCGAAGCGAGTGTGTGTGTGTGTGTGTGTGTGTGTGTGTGTGTGTGTGTGTGTGTGTGTGTGTGTGTGTGTGTGTGTGTGTGTGTGTGTGTGTGTGTGTGTGTGTGTGTGTGTCCGTAAGTGGACTTGGCTGAAGACACAAAGAAGCGTATACTCGTACGTACACACATACATACAAACACACAAACATAGATATTCTTCACACATTCTAGAGAGAGAGAGAGAGAGAGAGAGAGAGAGAGAGAGAGAGAGAGAGAGAGAGAGAGAGAGAGAGAGAGAGAGAGAGAGAGAGAGAGAGAGAGAGAGAGAGAGACCGACTACTGACAGAAAAACTAATTGGCTGACTGACTGACTGACTGCCTAACAAATTAACTAAGAGACTGATTGACTAAGTGACCTGACTGACTGACACACTGACTGACTGACTGACTGACTGACTGACTGACTGAATGGAAGACGAAAAGAAAGGAAGGAAGGAAGGAAGGGGAAAATTAGGAAAAACATCGGAGAGAAAAAGATGAAGACTGCGGAGAGGTGAGGGAGGACGATGAGTGAAGGAAAAAGGAGGGAGAGGGAAGGAGAGAGAGACAAAAGAAGTGAGAGAGAAAGAAGGGAACATGAGAGACTTTAAGAGAAGCATCACAACAATTTCACCATAACAACACCACTTCATTTATCTTTATCATCACCATGACTACCACCACCACCATCACCACCACACACACAAGCACATTCCTCATTGATAATTTCTTTTCTTCTTACTGATTTCTCTCTTTTTTTCTTCCTTTCATTCTTCATCATTATCATCATCATCATCATCGTCATCGTTGTCATCATCTCTGTTCCTTTTCTTATTATTTTTTCCTTCAATTCTTCTTCTTCTTCTTCTTCTTCTTCTTCTCCTTCTCCTTCTTCTTTTTCTTTTTGTTCTTCTTCCTCCTCCTCCTCCTTTCCAAAGTTTAGGCTAAAATTACAAGAAAGTGGGACAGTCTACACGAGAAAAGTCTCTCTGTCTCTCTCTCTCTCTCTCTCTCTCTCTCTCTTTCTCTCTCTCTCTCTCTCTCTCTCTCACATACACAGTACGACGTTGCGTTATGAATAGAAACACCAATTATAATTCTTCCCTTCCTCCACCACCACCACCATCACTACCTTCTTCCTCCCTCACCTCACGCACCGTTACGCGTCACCCTCCTCCTCCTCCTCCTCCTCCTCCTCCTCCTCCTTTTCCTCTTCCTCCTTCACTACCATTCAGGCAACCCCCCAGCAACACTCTTCCCCCCCTCCTCCCCGACGCACCTGACTGCCTCTCCCACCCCGCCCCCTCGCCCCATGAAACATACAAAGGTGAGTTAAACTGAGATTCTAGTCACCCTTTATTCTCTCTCTCTCTCTCTCTCTCTCTCTCTCTCTCTCTCTCTCTCTCTCTCTCTCTCTCTCTCTCTCTCTCTCTCTCTCTCTCTCTCTCTCTCTCTCTTGCACTTCTTCTCCCCCTTTTCGCCACGAGCTAACGAAGTGTGTCTGTCCCCGCTCCGCCCCGCCCCGTCCCTTTCCATCCCAAAACCGTCCCGTTCCACCCCGTCCCGTTCTGTTCCGTTCTATCCCATCCCACCCCATTCCGTCCCGTCCTAGCTCATCCCACTCCACCCCGTCTCTTTTCGTTTCTTCCTGTCCCATTTCATCTCATTCCGCCCCTCCTGTCCCGTCACACGCCATCCCACTTCGTCACGTGCTTTTTCCTTCCGTTCCGTCTCATTCTGACTTGTTCCCTAATCTTGCTGGAACTGTTTGTTTTCTTACAGTGAATGATGGATATAATTATGGATCCTGGTTTTTCTTTTATCTAGTAGCAGAAAATATATTCAATAAGCCATTCAAGTTTAATTAAGGAAATGAAAAAAAAAAAAATTCCTGATATCACAACAATTTCACAATAACAACACCATTTCATTCATCATCACTATCACCATCACCGCCACCATCACCACCACCACCACCAACTTTAAGAAGAGGTAAAGGAGCGCTAAATATCGTGAGGTTTCTTTGTCTTTGCTATCCTATGTCTCTTTAGATTAGATAGTGATGCTTATCGTTAACTGACTCATTGGAACAACAAGTCTGTGGGCGGCTAAGAGTTTGGTATTCGTTTGTATTCCTTTATGATTGTAGAGGTGGTGGTCATGGTGTTGAGTGAGGAGACGTAGTGTGTGTGTGTGTGTGTGTGTGTGTGTGTGTGTGTGTGTGTGTGTGTGTGTGTGTGTGTGTGTGTGTGTGTGTGTGTGTGTGTGTGTGTGTGTGTTTACCTAGTTGTAGTATACCAGGCCTTAGGTAAAGTCGTGTGGTTGTGTCTCCATATCTAATTTCACTGTTTTTTTTCCCTCTAGATGATGTATGCTCCTTGCCTCTAGCACTTACCACCTCACCTCTTCTGTTCCCCTTCTATAGGAGAGGCGAAGAAGACCTTTCACACACCACATACTGTATTGGTTCGAAAAAAATCTGGATTGTGAGTGTGAAGATTACTCGGCGAAATAGCAGAGAAATAAAGATTCGCTGCTTCATCCTGTGTTTTCCCACCACCGCAACCCACACATTACATACTCCTTTCTATTGCTTGCTCATCACTGGAAGTAAAAAAAAAAAGAAAAAAATCCTTGGTCTTGAGCGCAGCGCGAACCCTGGCCGGTCAGGTGACAGCCGGGGACGATACCAGTGTGTGTGTGTGTGTGTGTGTGTGTGTGTGTGTGTGTGTGTGTGTGTGTGTGTGTGTGTGTGTGTGTGTGTGTGTGTGTGTGTGTGTGTGTGTGTGTGTGTGTGTGTGTGTGTGTGTGTATGGCGCCAAGGTTTTTGATCCCCCCGCTGCCACCATCTATATTTATCCAGGCCAGCACCAGTAGCGTCCACAGGTCAAGGGGCGCGCTGCCGTGACCCTTGAGACGCATGCAGACTCACACACGGCTTGTCATACCGCCGTGGGAAGAGCAGACTCGGGCACAAGCGACAGAGAAGGTCACGTCTTGTCCACGGTGAATTTGGCACGAGGAAAATTAGACTGCGGCGCTGCTTTTGGTATTGAGTGAACGCCGTGGTCAAGAGAGACTGACTTAACCTTGAAAGAGGAGGACGAGAGGCACGAAGGAATGAAATGGAAGAACAAGGTGCGGCTGATCTGTTCCTGCTCGCTGCTTGCATACAGAGAGAAACAATAGCATAGACGAAGGTTCCTTTCCTGTTTCTAGTTTATGCTACATAGCCCTCACAAACACCCCCACAATGAGGAAAAGAAAGAAGAGTACAAAGCAAGACCAAATACCAACAGAACTAAAGGTCCTCACAAAGCTGTTAGGGAAATTGTTCTGTATCAACGACTAGCGGAAGCGACAGGATGATATAGTAGAAGTAAGAGAAGGAAGAAAAGGAGGAACGAAAGATGAGAAGAAATAAAAGACAGAGTTAAAAAAAAATACTCCCGGATGAGGATGAGGATGGAGAGTTTTAAGAAAGGGGATGAGAAAGGAGGAGCAGGAAGAAGAGGAAGAGGAGGAGGAAGTCAAGGCATGTCCAGCGTGGCAGTGAGGGTGTGGGGGAGGCGCGGGGGTGGAGTGGAAGCGGCGCCTGTCCAGCCTCGGGCCAGGAAAGTCCGTTCAAGTGGACCATGTGGAGCGAAGGGCTGGAGGCGGCGTGAGTCACTTTCCTGGTGGAGTCTGCGGCGGCCCAGTTTTCCTCAAGACTCGCCCCCAACATTCCCCAGCGCCCCCCTCAGCCCCCCTCACTCTCCAGTACTGTATGAGAGGCTGGGGGATCGGAAGGAGGCGAGGAAGAGAAAGGGGAGGAAGGGAGAGAGTCATGAGAGGAGAATATGGTGAGGAAGGAAAGGGATGGAGGTTGAATGAATGAATGAATGAATGAATGAATGGCCAACACGTGTCGCCGCAAGAGTGGGTCTGCTGAGCGATACGGAAGTGGGTGGAAGGGAGGAAGAAGTAAGGAGGGGGAAGAGGAATATATTGAGAGGTAAAAGGTAGGGAGGAGTAGATAGGGAAGTAAGGAGGGGAATGGAATATACTGTGAAAATGTAGATAGGAGAAGTGAAGTAAGAAAGGGAGGAGGGATATGCTGAGAGATGTAGGAGGTACAAGATGAAAGTAAGGAGAAACATAAGAAGGGAAAGAAGGAAGGAGTACAATATACTGAAAGCGAGAACGTAGACAAGTATATGGCAAGTAAAGAAAGAGGTAAAAAAAAAAAAGACGAAGATAGATGAATTAAAAGACAAAGAAGTACAATACATAAACGAAAAAAAAAAAAGAAGAGAGGAGGAAGTAGATAATATAGCAAAGGAGAACGGGCGTGGACGATTATGAATAGGAAGAATGAAAGATAAATTGAGGAAAGGCATGATTTACCAGAGGGGTGAGGCGAGGAAGACAAAATTCACTAAGAAAAGAGAGACAAAAGTGAGAAAGAGGGAAAAGTAAGTAGAGACAGATGGTGGAGGAGAGAATGAAGCATAATAAGCAAAACAAGTTATGAGAGACACTAAAATTTAAAGAGGAAGGTGATCGAAGAAAGAGGAGACAGTAAAGAAAATAAGTAAAGGGGAGATAGGAGAAATACTAAAAGGTGGAGTAAATAAAAGGAAGATTACTGCGATGTTCGTGTGCGAGGAAATAACGAATAATAAAGTAGGAAGAATAGAAGAAAAACTAAAAGAGGGAAGGAATATAGCAAATTAAGAATAGAATGTGTACATGGAAGAGAATAAAGAAAAGTAACAGAGAGAGGGAAGATTAGAAGTAAATAAGAAAAAAGACACGGCTGGTAAAATTAATAAACATAAGATTAAGGAGGAGCATGAAAAAAATGGAAGAGAATAAAAAAAGAAAGAATAAGATAAATTGTGGGAAAAAAGAAGGAAGGAAAGGCAAGAAGAAAAAAAAAACAAGAAATACGTAGTACAATAAATAAACAAGAATATAGAGAGAAATAATCAACAGAAGGAAATAAGCACGTGAAAAAGGGAGAGGTAAAAGAGAAAAGAGAGAAAGAGAATATAATGGAAAGACAATGCAAATAAACAGAAAACTGGAGAATATAATGAAAAGAAGAAAATAAGTACGTGAAAAAGGGACATTCAAAGAGAGAGAAGAGAGAGAAGAGAATATAGAGGAGAAGCAAAATAAATTAACAGAAGAGTGGTGAAAATATAATGAGTGAGAATACATAAATAAAAGAAAAAAAAAGGGCAAGGTGAGAAAAGAGAGAAGGCAACAAATAGTAGTAGTAAGGAAAATAAGCAGAAGAATTAAAAGATGTATGATAATAGAAAATAATATGTAAATGAAAGGAAGGAATAAGGAATGGCAAGAAGAAAGGAAGGAGGAGAAGAGACAGAAGTGGTAAAGTTTGTAAGTAAACAGAAGTAATGAGAACATACTGAATAGAAAATAACGTAGAAATGAAACGAAGAAAAAAGGTAAAGTGAAAAGAAGAGAGAGAAAGATAAGGACCAAAAAAGTAAAGCAAGTTGATTAACAGCGAGAGACAAAGAATATACAAACAATATATAGTAGAAACGGAAACACGGCACAAGGAACATACTAAAAGAATGTACTAAAACACGAATCCACAAAAGAATATAATATAAAAGAAGAAAAAATAAAAAAAAGGAAGACAGAGTATACTAAAGAGAAAAAAAGAAAAAAAATATATACTGAGGAGAAAAAAAAAAAAGAATATACTAAAAGAAGAGAAATACTCAAAAGAAGAAAGGAAGTCACAAAGAATACAGTAAAGGAGAAAAAGAGATGCCGTACAAAGAATATACTGGAACGAAAAATTATAAAAAAAGATACAAAGAATACATGGAAAAAGAAAAAAAGAAAAAGAAAAAAAAGACAAGGCATTAAGAATATACTAAAACGTAGAAAAAGAAGGCACAAAGAATATAAGTACTTGAAGCCACAAAGAATACACTATAAAAAAAAAAACGGCACAATGTACTGTACTTCAAAAAAAAAAAAAAAAAAAAAAATCCCAGCACCCAGCACAGTACATGGGAAGGTGTCAACTTCCCTCTAACCTGATGACCTCTCCCCCCACGCCCCCCAACACATTAACCTTCCCGAACCAGCACTAATCCTCGCCCCATGCACCCTCACCTCTTCCCCTCAACCCCACGCACTGACACCCTCACCCTGACACTCACTCTCGGACCCCTCACCTGCACCTCCGTTCTCAAAATCTCGGCCCTCACACTTTCCTTCCCTCTGAGCGTCACGTGACCTCATTGTTGCGGCGCCATTGTGATCAGTAAGTCCGAGCCATACAACCCATTAATCCATTACCCATTGATGCTTCATATGGGGTACTTACATTAATAAGGTTATACAGATGTTTAATATATTAATGTGTTTATTGTGGTAAGTGCAAGTGTTTCAAGTGTATCCCATTATAATTTATTTGGTGTCTATCTGACTCCTTTTCCGTCTCAACTCATAACCTTCGCGACTCCGATTAGCCATTTCCCAGCGGCGCCGTGTGACCTTGTTTTTTGTGGCACATTTAAATCCATCTGTCAAGTAATACACTCTTGCTCCCCACGTCACACTTCCTGCTTCCCACCTCATTCCCTCGCTTCCCATCTGATGCCCTCACTCCCCTATTCACACAGAGCTTCAGAATGTTAACTTTTACCACTTCAATGTGCAAGTGTTGTTGATTTAATTTTATTTGTATTCTACGGCCCCATTTAAATGTTTCGGCCCTTTCCTATGACAGATTGGTGAACGCCAGTGCAATTTTAAGAGTTTTTGCTTTATTTTGATGCGAGTCTAACAAGGATTCAGCAATGTCAGTATGAAAAAACGTACATGAAAACTCGATTAATGATCTATGCAGCCTCTGAATACTGTCCTGGTGAAAGGAACGCTGTCCTAAACGTTTATTCACGGGCTAAACGTAAGAATGAATCCAAAACTTTGTACGTAACGCCGCGACCCAGTCCCCGCCGAGCCAGGAGTGTAGCGTCCCCACCAGGGGCACTCAAGCGTGGAGGAGACGCCGCCGCTGCGTCACCAACACCTCGACGTCGCTTACAATTTCCTGTGGGCGGCGGGGGCGGCGGGGGGCGGTGCGGGGCCGTGCCGGGCGGTGCGGCCGTCCACAGGAAGTCCCTACTTGGCCGCCGCCGCCCTAGCAGTGGGTCACACGCACTCAGGAGCCAGGGAGGTGCTGCCCGCTGCTCAGACTGCCTTCTGTGATCTGCTCTCCCTACAACGATTCGTAACAAGTATTCATGTCTTCTCCAACAAACAATGGTGGCTGTAGATCACACCTTTCATTCCTTAACTCTACTTTTTCCTCTTCAACTACTACAGGCAACGCAGAGGAGTGTATTGCAATGTGACGCCCAGTAAGGATGTATGGCTCCTTGAAATCTCTCGTATTATCATCGTTCTCTGCACCACCTGCCCTAAAATTGCTTATATGTGAAATTCCACCCAAATTTAGCCTAAAATAATTCTTCTTCCAGGTAAATTCCCCAGCCTACGCTAGCCTGATTTAACTTACCATGTAGAGGAATTATTATTTTGGGAAATCTCGTATGTGAAATTTTTATACGAAGAAATTTACATGGGAGACAGCACAATACAATACTTAGTTACAATACTTCATATTCCTCTATTCATTTCGTTACCTATATTTTCAATGACAGCAACAGAATTTATAGAACGATTTATTTATCCATTTTCTTGCATATATTTTCACTAGAGGCATCAGCATTTATATTACTTTATTTATTTATTCCGTTATATATATATGCTTTCACTAGAGGCAGCAGAATTTCTAACATTACTTTATTTACTCATTTCCTTATATATATTTTTTCAGAAGCAATAGCAGCAGTTATTTCCCTCACACTGTGCCTCATCTAATCACCACGACACTCAAGAAGCCTGAACGCGTCTCTCTCACGTGCATCACTCAGCCACTCAACACTCGTCCCGCGCTGCTACGCCAAAACTTTCATCTCTCCTCTTTAGCCCCAGGACGGTGCTGGAGATTTTAACACGGCAGTAAGAACCAATCCTCGCCTTCCTCTCCATCTTCTCGTCTCTTTCCGCTACTTGTGTTTTACTTTACTTTCTTCTTTATTATCTGTTCTAATTTCGTTCTACTGTTCTTTGTGCTGTTTTTCCTTCTTTCATCTGCCCTTTCTGTTATTTTTCTCCTCTTTCCTTTGCCACTGTTCTTCTTTTATTAATTCATTTTTACATTTCCCACCTTTTTTATTCTTTGTTTCTACCTTCTCTCCATTTTCGTCTTTTATTTTTGTTTTCCATCTTTATTTTTATTTTTGATTTGCTGCTTTTCCTCATCCTATTCTTTTCTTTCTTCAACATTAAATCAACATCATATTTTCTCTTTCGTTTCTCGCTTTCCTCCTCTCATTCTCGTCACCTTCCTTGTCTTCCATCTTTATTTTTCCTTTCTTCTTGGGATTACACCTCATTTTCCCTTTCTTCTACATTACCGTTCTCATCTTCATTTCTCTTTTCTATTACCTTTTCTCCTCCTCGCTCTCCTCTTTTTCCCTCTCATCAACACTCTTCCTTTCCTTTCTTCATTTATCCTTTCTTTTAATCCTCAACTTTTTTCACCTCTTCGTTTATTCCCTATTATCTGCCTTCCTTTTTTTCCCTCTCCTTCACTTCATCTTTCTTTCCTTTCATTCCTCCTTTGTTTTTTGTAGTTCCCTATTTATTTCCTACAGCTCAGCCACTCTCCCTTCATTCCTCCTCTGCTCTCCTTCCCGCCTTGTCTTGCTTCCTTCACCAAGACGCAACACAAGAGTCGTGATCATCATACTTAAGCTCAAAGGCACGAAGGGAAAATTTTCAGTGACTTTCTTTCCTTTAAGGTTGGCAATGACTCTCTCGTGTGCCTGACTGCCTGCCTGCCTTCTCGGTGTGCGGGGCGGGGTGGGGCGGGGAGGAGAGAGGAAAGGTACAGAGAGGAGG